>NW_014583275.1:0-4421 GCF_000485595.1 Priapulus caudatus
TGCTGCTGCTGCTGCTTCTGCTGAATAATTTAGCGCCTAACAACGTAGTTTGGGGAGCTTTTTGATCGAATTAACCCAAATATGATGCCGTTTCTGCAACGTGTATGTAGCTCATATGTACATTGCTGTACAACAATACATGTTACATGTACATGCTGCTGCAGGGATGCCATTTCAAATTCAAATTCAAATAGTACTCGTAAAGGCCTACTTGGCGTCTACATGTGCACATTGAGTCTGTCTAAGCACAGGCCTTTGGAGGCTCAAGTTTCAAGAAGAGTAAATGAGCGAAGCGGCTCGCTCACTTCGCTCTTTTACTCTTCTTGAAACTTGAAACTTGAGCCTCCAAGGGCCTGTGGTCTCCAAGCGTCTGCGTAATTTCCCCAAAACATGATCAATGCGATTGAAACAAGGGATGCCTATAGCCGACTAACTTTGATGCAGCACTATGTCTAGAGTTGCAGACCTAAGTGTATAATATTCGTAATATAGTATATATAATATAGTAATATAGTATAATTTTAATAGTGTATATGTACAGGGGTAGAAATAAACTTTTGAACACGGGAGTTCAACGCACTCCCTACCCTCAAAAAGAGGGAGTCCGCGGCAAAATGAGGGAGTCCGCAGTCTGAGTTTCAAAATTAAAGATATTAACAATAACGCATATTCATGTAGCTGCACGTCTGCCAAATTTTCTTTGGACATTAGCTGAAAAAATACGGTAATTCCACAAGGCCGTGCTCCGGAACGAACTAGTCAGTCACTATTTTTAGGGAGTCACACTATTTTCAGGGAGTACACAGGGAGTACACGGACTGCAGCTGCATATGTTAAATCAGGGAGTCCGACAGTAAATCAGGGAGTCATCACGGAGTATATCAGTAAACTCCGGACTCCCGTTAATTTCGCACCCTGTATATACCATTTGGGGGGAAAAAGATTCCGCGTGCGGCCCACCCCACGGCACGTGCATCCCTCCCGCTCACCTCTCACCGCTGCTCGCGTGCTGAAGCCATTACTCGCTCATCAGTGTGGGTTAATGAGCAGGAGGCAGCAATCCTCAGCCTCCGCATCAGCTGCACGGCAATTATCATCTATTATAATCACGGGGATGCTGCTGCTGCTACTGCATGCCATCACGGGGGAATCCCAGCAGCGGGGGACTCCTTCTCCGCTCTATCTATCACTCCCCCTTTCTTTCTCTCTCTCTCTCTCTCTCAATGTTTGTTTGTCTCTCTTTCTCCCCCTTTCTCTTGCTCTCTCTCCTTCTCTCTCTCTCCCTCTCTCTCTGCCACGCGTGCTCATGAGATCGTACGGTCACGGTGGTGAGGGTAAAATCTGCATGCGTGAGAGAGACGTAACTAGGTTGGCTTCTATATTTAATGAGACGCACACTTTGCGCTCCGCTCGCAGCTCGACGATTTTAACCGAATGCCTCTGGCTCGCCCAGTCATCGTCATCATCATCGTCATCGTCATCGTCATCGTCATCGTCATCGTCATCGTCATCGTCATCGTCATCGTCGTCGTTAACATACGGCGTCTGCCGCCCTGCAGCGGCCGCTGTCGTGAGTGAGCACGTGACCATGGCGACGGAATCGCCGTGAATGAGAAAGACAAACGTAATATCGCACGATGAATATTGGAAACGATATATATGGAATGCGAATTGTCGCAGATTTGCGAAAGTTTGTTCAGTATTAACGTGATTCTATCTAATTCTCATCACTGCTGTTACTGCTGCTGCTGCTGCTGCTGCTGTTACTGCTGCTGTTACTGCTGCTGTTACTGCTGCTGCTGCTGCTGTTACTGCTGCTGTTACTGCTGCTGTTACTGATGCTGCTACCGCTGCTGCTACTGCTGCTGCTGCTGCTGCTACTACTGCTGTTACTGCTGCTGCTGCTACTGCTACTGCTACTGCTACTGCTGCCACTGCTACTGCTACTACTGCTGATCCTAATAAGTGAGTTTTCTGTCGTAAATTACCTAAATTATCCAGCATTTCTACTTTCTCCCCCTGCCTCTCATTCTCTCTCTCTCTCTCTCTCTCTCTCTCTCTCTCTCTCTCTCTCTCTCTCTCTCTCTCTCTCTCTCTCTCTTTCTCTCTCTCGCTCTCTCCCTCTATGTCTCGCTCTCTCTTTCTCGTCCCCTTCTTTTTCGCTTTCCCCTCTCTTTCTCTCTCTCTCCTCTCTTTTTTTCTTTCTCTCTCTCTCTTTTTCCCTCTCTCTCCCCCACTCTCTCTGTCTTCCTCCCTCTCTCCACCTTCCTTTTATTCGCTTACACTCGTGTCGTGGCATCGGTTCCTTATTGCGCGGTGCAGGGCGGGATGAAGCCGCGACCTTTTCCGTGAAGCCCTTCTGTCAAGGAGACCCCTCGCTACGAGTTGAAACCACGACCTTCTCCGTGAAGCCCTGTCAAGGAGACCCCTCGCCACGAGATGAAGCCGCGACCTTCTTTGTGAAGCCCTTCTGTCAAGGAGACCCCTCGCTACGAGATGAAACCGTGACTTCTCCTTATTGCATCCGGCAGCAGAGCAGCAATAGCGTTAGTTAGCATTGTCAGTCGACGTGTGTGCAGGCAGTAAAAAGTTGCTTATTGCCGTCACACTGTGAGGAGAATATCAGGTCATGCTGAATGCTCGCCTGTCTGTGTGTGTCTCCGTGACAGAGCCAGGGTCGCGGTGACAAGCGATGGCCTGGGATGGTGATTGCTGCCCTTACTGCTGATTGGTCGCTTCCGTGTGTGTGCGGCGGACCGCGACGTCGGCTCGGCAGCGCTGTCTGCATGAGGCGCCACCTCGCGGCGATGCTCTTGTGTTGACGCTGTGTGTTTGAGTGGTGTGAGTGCGGGAGTCGCTCGCGGGCGTCTGGTAACTGTGATTCTTTATTTACGATCTCACGCACACGCACTCTTGCTCTTTACTCTCACCCTCGCTCTTCCCCTCCACCTCTATCTCTCCCCGACATCTCTCTATTACCCTCCTCTCTCTTTCTCTTTCCATCTTCCCTCCCTCCCTCCTTCTCTCTTTCTCTCTCTCTCTCTCTCTTTCTCTTTCTATCTCCCCTCCCTCCATCTCTCTCTCTGTTTTCTCTCTCCCTCTTTATCTGTATCTCCCCTCTACCCCTCCCCCGCTCTCTTTCATCTCCCCCTCTCTCTCCATCTCTATCTCTCATTGACTCGTCTCTCTCTCTCTCTCTCTCTCTCTCTCTCTCTCTCTCTCTCTCTCTCTCTCTCTCTCTCTCTCTCTCTCTCTCTCTCTCTCTCTCTCTCTCTNATATATATATATATATTCACGCGCATTTTTCCCTCTAATCCGCATTTTCTGAGAGGAGACGAATACACGCAGCCGACAATAGCGAGTGAACACGTGACGAGGAGTCACGTGGTCTGTTATTGGTCGACACTCAGAAATGCATTGCATGACGGGAAAGCTTCGCGCCAGCATCTTAACTCGGAAATGATTCTCCGCATTTTTCCCCCTAACGAGAAATCAATTCATTACAATTATGAATTCGCGTGGCGTGACGGGCTTAATAATTCATACGGCGTTGTGTGCTTAAAATATTTGATAAGAGTAATTTATTGCCCATGCATCTCTGAGAAGTTTAATCTGTTTGGTTGAACAATTTAGAAACAAGCGGCGTTCAATAAAACGTTGGCCGCCAGAGAGCGCTATTGTCGCGTGCAGACGCCGACATAAATCTTACTGATGATGCGGGGATGCTAATACTCGGCGCAGGGGCGACGTCGTCCTCTCTCTCTCTCNCTTCTTCTATGCATTCCCATCTCCCTTACCTTACTGTCCCTTCTTCTATGCATTCCCATCTCCCTTACCTTACTGTCCCTTCTTCTATGCATTCCCATCCCCCTTACCTTACTGTCCCTTCTTCTATGCATTCCCATCTCCCTTACCGTACTGTCCCTTCTTCTATGCATTCCCATCTCCCTTACCTTACTGTCTCTTACTTTCTGCACAAAATTCTCAACCTGTAAAGATTTTTCGTCGACAAAACATAAATATTGAGGAAAATGTTTGAATTGTGAGCTGATTGCCAACTCAGCCCATGTATCGTATCTACCCCCCCCTCCCCCTTCCCCCCTCCTTCCCCCCCTCCCCTTCTCTCTCTATATATATGTTTGAGCAGACATATATTAATTGGAAATTCTTGCGGTATCTGCTCGCTGTGGACGATATTGAATGACCGCGATTAGAGGGATAGAGAGAGAGATAGAGAGAGCGAGAGAGCGAGAGGGAGAGGGGGAGAGAGAGAGAGAGAGAGAGAGAGAGAGAGAGAGAGAGAGGACGACGTCGCCCCTGCGCCGAGTATTAGCATCCCCGCATCATCAGTAAGATTTATGTCGGCGTCTGCACGCGACAATAGCGCTCTCTGGCGGCCAACGTTTTATTGAACGCCGCTT
>NW_014583276.1:0-420 GCF_000485595.1 Priapulus caudatus
TATATATATATATATATATATGCTGCGACGTATGCTGAGAGTGATATATCTGTAAGCGGTTGTGAGTGGGATGATATAGGTAGGTGGTGAGTGGTGGGTGCTTCATTCCCTCTGCTTCCACGATTTTTTCTTCAATCATTTAGGAATGTTCAGCACGCACTCACCACACACCCTTACTCCACACACTCTACCCTACTACCACTCACCACACACCCTTACTCCACACACTCTACCCTACTACCAGTCCCCACACACCCTTACTCCACACACTCTATCCTACTACCACTCACCACACACCCTTACTCCACACACTCTATCCTACTACCAGTCACCACTCACCCTTACTCCACACACTCTACCCTACTACCAGTCCCCACACACCCTTACTCCACACACTCTATCCTACTACCACTCACCACA
>NW_014583276.1:1550-1895 GCF_000485595.1 Priapulus caudatus
GTCACCACACACCCTTACTCCACACACTCTACTTTACTACCAGTCACCACACACCCTTACTCCACACACTCTACTCTACTACCAGTCACCACACACCCTTACTCCACACACTCTACCCTACTACCAGTCCCCACTCACCCTTACTCCACACACTCTACCCTATTACCAGTCCCCACACACCCTTACTCCACACACTCTACCCTACTACCAGTCACCACACACCCTTACTCCACACACTCTACCCTACTACCAGTCCCCACACACCCTTACTCCACACACTCTACCCTACTACCACTCACCACACACCCTTACTCCACACACTCTACCCTACTACCAGTCTCCACA
>NW_014583276.1:5799-6202 GCF_000485595.1 Priapulus caudatus
ACACACACACACACACACACACACACACACACACACACACACACGTACACGCACACAAGCACACACATACACACACACGCGCGCGCGCACACGCACACACACACACACACACATACACACACACACACATACACACATTAATGAATTTTTAATGAATAATTATATTGTCATTTTCTACATTTATGTTCTATAAATGTGTCTTGTAGCTATAGTGCAGAAGCGCTACTAAGAGATTCACACTCTATATATAGCTTAATGTATCTTACCTGGTGATATCGGGAGAAGGCGCGCTCTGTAGTAGCGGAAATCCTCCTGTCTAGGAACACTCCTATGTAGAAATTCTCCTGTAGGGAAATCTTTGCGTTAGAGACTTCTCTCTCTCTCTCTCTCTCTCTATCTCTCT
>NW_014583277.1:0-6197 GCF_000485595.1 Priapulus caudatus
ACACACACACACACACACACACACACACACACACGCATACGCACACGCATACGCGCATGCACGCACGCACGCACACGCACGCACACGCACACTGCTGACTCCTATTAGTACTGGAAACACAAGTCGGCATTCAGTTCGCGGTCAGAGCGCCGCATTCCGCACACGAACAGAAATCATTAAGGAAAGTAATTCACAGAATTGGGCGCACGGGCCTATCAGGCTTTCGCCGCAAAACATGCACTTCGCTTATCGGCAACAATCCTCGCTGGACAGATTTTGCTTCCATGACTATTAATTCTACGGCATCTTTGCGCGGCCCCGGCCGACGTCAGCGGTCGGTCGAGCGTCGCAAGCCGCCTTATCGACGACACACGCATGCCTCGGATTTGTTGTCTGCACTTACGCTAGCTTCCTCTCTCCCTCGCGCGCGCCCTCTCTCTCTTTCTCTTTCTCTCCCCTTCGCGCACGCCCTCTCCCCCTTTCTCTCTCTCTCCCCCTCTCTCACCCTCTCTATCTCTATGTGTTTCTCTCTGTTTCGCTCTTTCTCTCTATCTCTCCCCTCTCTCTCTCTTTCTCTCTCTCTATTTCTCTCTGTTTGAATCTGTTCTCTCTCTCTCTCTCTCGCTCACCTTCTCTCTCTCTATCTCCCTCTCGCTCTTTTTCTCGCTCTCTCGCTCTCCCTCTTTTTCTCGATTACCTTCTCTCTCGTTCCATCTCTCTTTTCCCTCTTCTCTCTCTCCGCCTATGTCTGCCTTGCTCACCATTGGCTCCCTTTCTCTGCCATTGTCCTCATCCTATATTTTCTTCCCCATGTTTGCCATTTTAACCATGTTCTCTCTCTCTCTATCTCTCCGCTATTCTTCCTCATATCTCTCTCTCTCTCTCTCTCTCTCTCTCTCTCTCTCTCTCTCTCTCTCTCTCTCTCTCTCTCATCTTCCTATCTTTCTTTTGTTCAGTCTTTCTTACTTTCTCGCGTTTTCGGGAAAAGTCTAATGTAATGAGCAGTGAGTGAAACCGGCCTGCGTGACGGGAGAATCCAGCCCCGTCGATTGAGCTGGCGGAGGGGGAGTGTGGAGCAGGATGGGGAAGGAGGAGGGAGAAGGGTGATGAGGAGGAGCCGGGGGAGAGGAAGGACGGTATAAAGAAACAAATGGGGCGGAGAAGGAGGGGGAGGCGGAGGAAGGAAAAGAATGAAGATGATGAAGAGGAGAGAGAGGGGCGGGAAGGAGGGGTGAGTAAGAGGTGGAGGAGGGGAAGAGAGGAAAGAGATGAGGAGGAGACGGGCGGAGAAGAAGGGGGAGGAGGCGGAAGGGGAGGATGATGATGATGGGTCGTGGCGGATGATAAGGAGGAGCATGGGCAAGAAGAATTATTGGGGAGGAGAAGGATAGGGGAAGAGGAGAGACGAGAAGAGGAGAGGAGGACGATGGCGGGGAGTGAGGCACGGGGAGAAGGAGGAGGACGATAGGGGAGGAGAAGGATTGGGGAGGAGCAGCGGGAGAACAGGCGAGCGCAAACGTTTCTGCTGGTTTTCCGGGATGGTTACCTAACTCATCCTTATCTACAAACATCCCCCCCCCCCGCATGGCGTCAACACGTACGCTACCAACACACGATGGCTGGGTGGGATGTGACAGAGAATGATAGCGATGAAGAGAGAGCAGAGAAAGGCACAAAGTGGGAAATACAGAGAAAGAAAGGGAGAGACAGAGCGACACTCACACACACGCTAACTGCACGCACACACAACCACAACACACACACACACACACACACACACAACACACACACACCACACACACACACACACACACACACACACACACACGCACACACACACAACACACACACACCCACACAAAACACAACACACACACACACACACACACACACACACACACACACACACACACACACACACACACACACACACACACACACATACACACACCTACCTACAGGGAGAACGCGAGCGTGATCTGGAACAATACACGATTCCTTCAAACACGCGCAGCTCGACAAAAAACGCAAAAACATCGCGCGCGATAAAAACTTAAACAGAAAGTGAAAAACTGGATGTAGACTGTTCATCGTCGTCATGGTCATCGCCATTTTCAAGTCGCCGTCGTAGCGTTAATCGTCCCATCGTCATCTTCGTCGTCGTTGTCATCGTCTTTACCGTCGTCATAAATAATCATTGTTGTGTATCATTATTCCTACTGATTGCGACTTGTAGAATTATATAGAACGAGGGAATCCGTCTCTCTCTCTTTCTCTCTCTCTCGCTCTCACTCTTTATGTCTCTCTCTCTCCTTTCTCTCTCTCACTGTCGCGCGCACTCTCTCTCACACTCTCTCGTTCTGGCCTCTTTTTCTAACCTTCTCTCGCGCCATGCGCGCCTCTCTCTCTCCTCTCTCTCTTCTCTCTTCTTCTCTCTCTCTCTCTCTCTCTCTCTCTCTCTCTCTGTTTCTATCTCCCGTTACAACTACGGACGCGTATTTGCTTTTGCAGCGGCGCCGATGCAAATGGCATGTTGTGTGGGGCGACGTCGGATGTTTAAGCTGGCGACGAACGACGGAAGTCGTCGGCGGAGAGAGTGACGGAAAATGCGAATCGGGGCTTCTTATTTAAATTACGTCTTTATGCGTCGATGAAGGCGAGCGCCATGATAAACGTATAAACGCAACATGTTTACATTATAAAATCTACTCGCGGCTTCTGATGGTGGTGGTGGTGGTGGGGGGCACTGAATTATAATCGAGGGCTTATAGACAGCGGATGGCGGAAGCTAGAGTGAGTCACGCTATCGTTCTACTTTCCGTCGTTTGAGGTAATTCCCACTCTAGTTGATTGCGCTGTAGCATTTCTTGCATTTCCTCGACTTTATTTTAGACATTTTGTTTTTCATTTGTATTTATTTTTTATATTCGTTTATACTTCGTTTCTAATTGAAAAAATATTTCGTTCTTTACTTGTGTATTTCGTTATTTCTTACGTTCCTCATTTGTTTAATTAGATCATGTAGTATTTGCATTGTGTTTTTTTAAGTGTTGCTAAACGAGTGCTGACCTCTAGCGTTGCTTTTCAGCTTCAGTGCGTCGACCATGTTGTCGTATTCCTCTGACGACAGCTCCTTGCTGGCGTCTTTCGGCAGCTTCCTCTTCTCGGCGATGCACACGGACGGGTTGGATAGCTTGCCAATAAGATCCTCCAGCACGGTGAAGCCCTGAAACATAGCAGGAAATACAAGCGCTGTATAGTGATGATGCGCCGAGAAAAGGGGAGCAAGGAAGAGAGGGAGAGAGGGAGGTAGGAAGAAAGGGAGGGAGAGAGGGAGGAAGGATGGCGAGAGGGATGGAGAGAGGGAGGAAGGGAGAAAGGAAGAGGAG
The DNA here is from genome assembly GCF_000485595.1 of Priapulus caudatus. NCBI lineage: Eukaryota > Metazoa > Priapulida > Priapulimorpha > Priapulimorphida > Priapulidae > Priapulus > Priapulus caudatus. Next base: position 3,390 of record NW_014583277.1, read on the forward strand.
GAGGGAGGGAGTGAGGGTGCGAGGAGGGAGAGAGGGAGGGAAGAAGGGATAGAGATAGGAAAGTTGAACAAGGAAAGAGGAAACGAGGAATAAAGAGAGCGAGAAAGAAATATGAAAAGATAGAGAATGGGAGAGAGACGAAGGTAGGAAGAGGGAGATAGGCGAAGCGAGGAAGAAATATAGAGACAGAGACACCGAGAGAGACAGAGAATGGGAGAGATAGGGAAAAGTGAGAGAGAAAAAAGTCAGAAAGGTACAGAGAAAACTAGTGACAGACGAGAGAGAGAGAGAGAGAGAGAGAGAGAAAGGATGAGGAGAGAGAGAGAGAGGCGAGAGAGGAAAGAGAAGAGGGGAGTCGACGAGATCGTAGAGAGAAGGGAAGAGAGAGGAGAGAGAAAGAGAGAGGAAGGAGGGAGGAGAAAGAGAGAGGGAGAGAGACGAGACGAGGGAAGTGAGAGAAGAGAGAGGGAGGAGGAGGAGAGATGAAAGAAGAAAAGGAAGAGGGAGAGAGAAAAGAGACGAGGAGAAAGGAGTGGAGAGGGAGACAGAAGAGAGACAGAGAGAGAGGAGGAGAGAGGGAAGAGAGAGGGAGAGCGGAGAGAGAGAGGGGGAGGAAGGCCAAAAGAGGAGAGAGAGAGAGAAAGAGAGAGAAGGGAGAGAGAGGAGAGATGAAGAGAGAGAGAGAGAGACGTAGGAGAGAGAGAGAGAGGAGAGGGAGAGTGGGAGAGACCATAATAATAAGAATATAAGTAATGTCGAGAACGACAGCGAGAAGGGAGAGCGACGCAGAAACTCAGTCGGCGGCTTTAAGGCACGTCGCCGTCTGATGGCCGAATTCTCTCGATTATTTAATTAACACATCGATTAATTTTAGCGTCACCGTCTGCCACGCTACATGTATGGATAAATGAGGCAAGTCGTGTGCGCACACTCTGAGGCGGGGCCAGGCAGGGAGGGTGGTGGTGAATATGAGCAATTCACGCAAGATCTAACCCGATGTTAGCTGGACGCGTAGCAACAGCTGATCTTAAGAAATACTTTTACGATGAGAGTTGACTATGCTCGGAGACATACTTCTCTTCATATAAGGCTCACAATGCGCATGCCAAACGCTAATTTTCAGTACTAACTAGCAGAATACTTCGTGGCAGTGCATTAATCACACTTACCTTATGACAAATAAACTCTTCAGTTCCTCCATTTCCACTGGCGTGTTGCTTCTATAAAGGTATTTGAAAATACCTCAATGTTGTTTAAATTCTCCGATGTTGTGACAGTTATCCCAATCCCCAAGCAACCGTGCAAGCGGTGCTGCGGGTACAGCGGTACGGCGTGCTTTAGCAAGATAAAAATCTTGTGACGCTCAACGTCGACACTTCGAGGCTATATTGTTTGGCAAACAGTCGGCGTTTGCGGCCAGAATGCCAGTTTCTTTCATCCTTTTCTTGTGGGTTTTAAGCCAACGCGCATGACATTGGAGGCAACTAGAGTTTATTTTGTCATAAGGTAGTGTTGATTATGCAATGACACGAAGTATTTTGCTAGTCTGTACTGGAGAAATTAAGCGTCTTGAGGAATGCGCATTGTGCGCCTTTAAGCCACGGCGTGCAGTTAGTAACTCATAATATACACCGCGCGGAGATGATAGCTACTAGCCGCAAGATGGCGCTGTACGCTAAGATGGCTCTGTAACGAATGATACCCCACGTACGTGTGTTGAGCAGTTTTACGAGCTTGGGTTGTAGTATTAATTAACAGATGCGCGTGACGGCTAACAAAGGAAGAATAATGCTGGCAGTGTCGCCTAGCGTGTAATAAAACTCACGCGTCGCTGATTCATTGCACGGATATTTACGTCTCGTAAGATGATTATGAGGGGCGTCGTGCTGCAAACATGCAGATCGCGTGTCCGTTAAGCTCCTTAAATTGAGTTACAATTGAGAAAATAGGAAAGTTATATACGTTAGAGCTTAAGAATCGTGACGATGTGTTCCACTAATTACCCAGAGATAGCTGTTAGGTGCGCGCGTGTGTGCGCGCACGCACGTGTACGCGTGCGTGTGTATGTGTCTGCGAGTGTATGTGCGGCTGCGTCGTGTGCGTGCGTGCGTGCGTGCGTGTGCGCATGCTCGCGCGTGTCTGAATGTCTATCTGTCCGTATGCGTGTGTGTGCGTGTGTATGTGTCTGTCTGTCGGTCTGTCTGGCTGTCTGTCTGTCTGTCTGTCTGTGCGTGCGTGCCTGTATATACGCATGTGTGAGCGCGTGAGCGGGTCTGTGTGCTCACAAGACTACACTTACACGTATACATGTAGGCCTATGTGCGAGCGTGCGTGCGCGTACTTGTGCGCGAGTGTTTTATAAATTCGGTTTAACAAGATTTGCTAGTTATGGCGTCGTTTTTTTTGACCTGCATTCAGAAAAAAATATGCGCACACAGGACACGTACGCGCGGCAGATTTCTCTTATTTAAACGGACAGCCGACCTCGGCTCTAAATTCCCGCGTTAACCGCGTTTGTGCAATAATGTCAGTAGAATTGTATGGAAGCAATCGCGCTGATGTGCGCACGTGAACGTAATAACATAACTGCCATCGCACGGCATAAAGTCCCAAATGGATATTTGTTGAATTGGAGAGCGTACGTACCTCCGTAACAGGCGGCGGAGTAGGGGCGAGGTAGAGGACAGGGCAAAGGTCGTAACGCTGAAGGGGTCGTTGTCGTATCAGGTACTACAGATATGTACCCGAGGTACGTATATGTATACACAAGTGTACCAGACCTGTATCTTCTCAGCATATATGTACCCT
>NW_014583278.1:0-5000 GCF_000485595.1 Priapulus caudatus
ACAGAGAGCAACTAGAGCAAAGAAACGGACCGAGACGAGCGGCGAGAGAGGTTCGCCCCAGACCACGCAGTGCACAGCACAGACAGGGAACGAGGTGAGAAGAGCAGCGGATGAGACCATCCCCAAGAGACGAGAGAGAGAAACGACGAAGAGGAAAGACAGGAGAGTCAGAGAAGAGAGACGACAAAGAAAGAGAGAACAGAGATGCAGCCCGACTCCCGAGAGAGCGCCGAGACGACGCGCCCCGTAGCCAGCGAGGCGATAGTCCCTTGCTGTCGCCTTGCCTGGAACACTCCGCCACCCGCACCGATCGTGAAGCAATGGCGCGGATCCCGTCGATTGCTCCGATACCCCTAGTGCTGTACAACTCTAGGGGTGCGCGGCCCGCAGCGCGAGAAACGTCAACAATCAAAACAACCTTGGCGTGCTATTATCCATGTATGAACAGCCTACACACAAACACCCGGACATCGGCCAGTCGTCGACACATTGGCGCGGACCCGCTCTCGAAGTCAACGCAGCACGCACTACGCATCATCTCACGCCACACCATCTCTCCTCCTCTCTCTCCTCTCTCGTCGCCACGCCGGAGGTGCCACGGCAGATCGACCCCTCCCACACCCTCGTCGCCGCTCCCACACGACGCGTGGAGTTCCTCGTCCCGTCGCGTGACGCAGGTGACCGCGCCCAGCTACAGCCCTCGCGCAGCCATCAAGCAGAATGTGCACGTCTACGCTTCGCTGCCGCCTCGCCTATCCCTCTCGCGCGCCGCGCAGCGAGCCACTCATCATTCACGCTCTCCTTTCCGCACCCACACTGCCCTGCATCGCACCGACGCCCCTCGACCCTCGCCGGACGCCGGCATCGATGCCCGGCGCAAGCCACTCTCCCTCCTCACCCGCAGGCAGTTCCTCGCTCGAAGCACTCGCCCGCAGTACCATGTCGACACCCCCGCGGACCCTGCGTACCGACAGCGTATGCTGAAGACAGCGTCGATACCCGACACGCAGAGCCACCACGTCGCACCCACCGCGCAAGCGGTCGGCACTAGCGAGTCGACGCGCCGGAGATAGCGTCGTCGGCCGCGCCGCGGCCCCCGCTGGACCGGCGGCCCGCGCCTGCCGCTGCGGACTGCCCATCCGCCAGAGCGAATGCGAGCGACGCCGAGCGCGCGAGAGACGCGACATGTCGCTGCGGCCTCGCGCGCACCCAGCCCGTCCTCATCCTCTCGGCGTCTCCAACTTCCTGATCCAGCGAGTTCCGCTTAATCAACGTGCCCGGTAACATCTACGTCTGCGCGACAAACGTGCAAGAGACGCAGCCCCACCGCGCAGGGTATCAGCACACATACGGCCGGAGCAGAAGACGGCCGCGCCGTGGTGGACTATGCTACGATCAGTCCAGGCCCGAGCAGAAGCACACGCGATCGGGCGCAGCGAGAGAGGAGAGGGACGGCATTCCCCAGCCAGCAGGGATTGGGGCGGACGGACGCAGTCGAGCAGCCGCTCACGCGACTAACAGATACCTCTGTCAAGCACCCGACCACCGCTAACGCCGTCCGCCAATCTGCCTCTAGCCACAACATACACTGGCAGCTTTGAGCTACGCGCAAGACATAAGCACTGACGAGTGCGAACGCGCCACAGCAATCGCGACAGCGTCGTTCTCAGTCGAACTTCTAGTCTACACTGAGCTCATAGCAAGATCAATCATCGCGATCGAATCTTTCGAGCGCGCTCAAGCGACCGGGTAGGCATGGCGCAGAGTGTGGAGAAGCGGACGTGCGAGGAGCAGGCGGAGGAGCGGAAGGGTCTAGGAAGAGCCGGCCGTGGGTGTCTGCCTGGGTATGAGATTTAGAAAACGAAACTGAGGTATAGTGAGCACCCATGGGGCTATTAGTGTGGGATATGACGGGAGAAGTTAGGAGAGAGTAAGCACATTCGTCGTGTTAAGGCGCTGAGGGTATAAAATCCTCGTGACCGAGTCATTAACGCCAGCCTGCGAGTGTTATTACGCTGAATAAAGAGCCACGTTACGATCCGCGTAATAAGTTCAAAGAGTGAGTTCGAATAGAATCATGCCCAGTATACAAGACAATCAAATCAGACGGGTGCACCTACGCACGATTAATACAGCCAGACATATGCGAGTGAAAACACAGTACATACGATTAATACAGCAGACCTATCATATTAAATACAGCCATACAGTACGATAATACATCAGGGTATATATAAACATCAGGTCTAGAATCATATTAATAAAGGCAAGGCGAGATACAGATAATATGAACATGCAGACACATGCGAGATTAAATACAGCTAGCGATACACTCCACGATTAAACAAGCAACATCTCAATTACACACAGGGCAGGTACAAAGTTTACGAGTCTTAAATCACAGCAGACACCACCAGTGATATGAAATAAAGGCCGGCTACACCACGAACTTTCATATTAATAGACAGGCATGACGTAACATCACTAATACACGCAAGTACCACCTAAACATTAATACCCAGGCAGGTTATCAATAATAAAGCCCCAGCAAGTACAACGATAACACATCAGGTGTACCAACATAAATACAGCAAGCAGTACATACGATGAATACCTCCACGCGCTACGTCCACAACACGTAACAAGGCGAGCTAACCTACGATTATAGCAGCGACCCATCCAAACTAAAATTTAAAAAAGCTAGCAGGGTACATTTGACTTAATACAGCCAGCACACACACATATCATATAAGACCAGCAGGTCAATAACATTCAAACAATGCATACCACAGAATCATTCTATAAATACACAGCACGAAGCATTGTACGCGCTTAATACATGGAGCACACAAGTGTATCATATTATCTAACGCATACGGCAGCAGTCTACGCAATATAAACACGAATAACAACCGGTTAGAGAGCCAGGTGATACAATAAGACGAGAAGCTCAACACAGAGAGTCGACCTAATACCGGCACCGTACGGAGTCACTAATAAAGGAAGGACCCATTTATAATAATGTAATGACTACGCGGCAAGGCTAGAACCAGAGTCCAGACAGAACGGCGCATGAAGTCCTAACAACGTCCACAGAAATATTTACTCTCGTGTGCTTTTCATCTATTGGAGCTTAGACGATAAACTCCAACTGAACGATCCTAGCGTACTACAGGCCTGAGACCGCCGTCGCGTGAATAAAGGTACAGCTACAGGGAGGAGCGAGCACGAGTATAATCACTTCGACGTAACAGGCTAGTACGAGCAACGCTGCTGGCGTGGCCGCGAGAAAGATTGCACTAAAAGCCTATGAGGGTACTCTAAGCAGGTGCTGCTAGACCGTCACCGATCGCAGTACCCAGAACAAACACTGATTGGGAACCGCTTTATCAAACGTTTTAACACCGATTTTAAACGGTCTAACAAACGCGTCCGATTCGGTTGGAACTTATCAGCTTGCGACGGTGAGGGCGATTGAAAATTGTGGCGTGCGTTTCCGCCCGCAGAGCAGCGACCAGATCTCTCCTATGTACACTCGATGTTGCCCTACGAATTAGGACGCCTACCCGGAACCAGTTTCGCACCACCACAACACATGCAGCTTGAGAGGTCGAACAACGTAACGTCCAAATCCAGTAATGGTTTCACCTGGACTTGGCTGGTTTGTTAATAGCAACAAGCGTGTCCGTCCAACTGCGCAGCGTGATACAACGTTATATTCTTCTGAGAGAGCAGAAAGAGAGAAATAGAGCACAAGACGAGAGAGAACGAGAGAGAGAAGAGAGATGTCGAGAAGCGAGAGGACAAGCTTCCGAGAGAGAGAGGAGAAGAGAAGCAGACAAGAGAAGGACAAGAGAGAGAGAGAGAGTAGCAGAGACACGTATAGAAAAGAGCAGACGAGATAACGAGACGGATGTCGGAGTACAGGAGAAGGGTGGCGGAAACGGACGGCCAAGACGTGCGCGAAAAGTTGAATTGGTATCACTTGTTTGTCCGGTCAAAGATGCATCATCGGCCCGCCCCCGTCTCTCTCGTCCTCAATCAGTCGCTCTCTCTCTCTCTCCGCTCTCGGCTCGGTCGTCTCGCTCTCTTCTCGTCTCGCTCCTCACGTAGGCAGCATCTTACTCACTCGGTCGACCCTTCGCCTCCTGTCCCATAATTCCGCTCTCTCTCAGAGTCTCGAACTATGCTATCTATGCTCGCGTCCTCACATAACTCTAAAGAAACTATCCTCATCGATCACGATAAACTACATTCAAACGCGTAGAGCAACCGAGCAGTGCAACGAGGGCAGCTGCACAAAAGAGTCCAACGACAATATAGTTTCACAATAACAGTTTCTTCCTCTCATCTGTTTCCATTGTCCACTACCACCGAGATTAGATCGGAGCGCCACATGTGCGATAGTGGTCAGTTAATTGGCACCCACGGCATACAAATAACCAGGCGAGTTACTTACTGAAACGGTGCGATATGCGAGGTAGACGTATTGACACGTACGAATGAAGGTAGCTGATAGTACGCCTGCGTGCACCTGGTAAGAGGAATAGACGCAGAAATATTGACACGTCCTGATAAAATCCATGCGACTACGTTATCATGTCAGACCAACTCGTGAAGATAACGTAAAAATGAACATATGAGAGGAAATCACGAGATAACCTCCGTCAGCTAGTGCATCCATCACAATTATCCGCCGTGACTCTGTCTTCACAGCCACACTTCCGATCAGAAGTCACTGCGCGGAATACCACATTGCTTGAAAAAAGGCCTTAGTGTCAAGCTGCTATCACCTCGGGCCAGCTTAAAACGGTTAATTGCGAGATTTTTTCCTGCAGAAAAACCTCAAATCAAGCTAAAATTAGTTAGTCTCACCTGACTATGCTATTATTGGAAAATACACTGAACGCATAGAAGAACAACAAGCCAGCCCGAGTTAAAACGAAGATTATGCCCAGTTATAGGCATAGGAAAAAAGGCATTTGAGACTGCACAATCAC
>NW_014583279.1:0-423 GCF_000485595.1 Priapulus caudatus
GAGAGAGAGAGAGAGAGAGAGAGAGAGAGAGAGAGAGAGAGAGAGAGAGAGATAGCGATTCATTACTGCATTGCTATATGAAACAACATCTCAGTCTGTCAATTGTACAGCAATTATATTAGCTGAGAGCTCTAGGTGAAATTCACGGGTTTAGGCCACGGTCTAAAATCCTTGAGTTGATTACAAGACGTAGACTATTCACATAGATCATCATGACGGTAAACAAATACAACGCGGATATATACATGACTTGCATATCATAATATTCTACCGATACCACTACAATACTTTGAACACCATAATTATACAACGAATAATCCCTAGGTACGCCGTTACAGCTCATCCGTACTCCCATCACCATATATATATATATATATATATATATATATATATAGATATATATATATATATATTATTAATATA
>NW_014583279.1:4173-6196 GCF_000485595.1 Priapulus caudatus
CTCTCTTCCCCCGTCTCTCCATCTCAGTCTCGTCTCTCTCAGAAGCTCTTCTATGTCTCATCACTCGATCTCTTCTCTATACCTATATAGTATAATACTATAATACTGAATCTATAACGGAACGATATCCTATATAGTACTGCTCTCTGCTCCTCTCTCTCTCTCTCTCTCCTATACATATTAATATACCTCAGTTTTAAACTGTTCAATCTATTACTAAATATATATACTATTCTAGTTATACCATAATACTAGTCTACAGTATACCTCTCTTCTCTCCTCGTTCCCTCCCTCCTCTCCCTTCTCGCTCTCTTGTTGCTCTCTTCTGAGCTTTCTAAATCTCCCTCAAATTGCCATTCGCTTTCGGCGTAGTCGACTCTGAAGGACTAGTATCGGCTTCAGTCGACCCGTGTGTGTGTATGCGCTCGTGGCGCGCGTGAGAGAGAGAGAGAGAGGGGGGGGAGGGATAGAGAGAGAGAGCACTGGCAATAAATAAGCTGACTAATTATAGCTAATAATTAGGAAGAAAAGATTCTGAAAATGCTGTTGCACTACTGAGCTAGCATGCTAACTCAATTTTTACAGTGAACCAACAGTTAAAACAATTACAAATAATTAACGAAAACACATATGTCGTAGCACCACCAACGGTGATAACAAACGATCTTGGACCATCCCTATTGATATGTATTGTATTCCTATTGAATAGTGAGCAATTTTAGTTTATTTTTTAGTGAAACATGGTAACATAATTTCTCTGTAAATGGTTATTTGGGTATGCCAATATTCTTCTAATTTTATAGATTTAATTAGCCGCGGTCTAATTACAGCCTATATCGTTCATGATTACTTAGAGTTAGTCCAGTTACGAACCCGACCGAGTGACACTGAACTAAAGCGGGAACTATGATAATACGTAAAATATTCCCAGGATTAGAATTAGAATAAGATAAGGATTATTCTGACAACCCATCCGCCAACCCGCAGACAGAATACCTGCATATTTGCGCTGCTCCCACAGCACGATTTGAGCACGATTCTAAATTGCGGAGTGCTCGACGCAAACACAATGTATATACATACATGGGGCATATAGTGTTATTCGCAAATATGTTACATAAGTCATAACACAGTGTATATGGTGTATAACACAGTAATATATGGTACATAACACAGTGTATATGGTGTATAACACAGTAATATATGGTACATAACACAGTGTATATGGTGTATAACACAGTAATATATGGTACATAACACAGTGTATATGGTGTATAACACAGTAATATATGGTACATAACACAGTTGTATATGGTGTATAACACAGTAATATATGGTACATAACACAGTGTATATGGTGTATAACACAGTAATATATGGTAAATAACACAGGGCACATACACGATGCGCTATTTCATACACTGCGGAGGCGGCACGCGCGCATACACCTAGCGAATTCCTGCCGATCATGGCTCCCAGGCGAGGTGCCAGATTATATGTCATACCTGGACAGTCCGATGACACCGACACCGCTATAGCTGCCTGTCAGAGCCTAGGAGATGGATCCACGAGCACTGTACGTCAGCGATTACCTTGTTTTGCAGCGAGCGCGTGCAGACAGGTGGAAGAAACGGACAGATTGATGCGGGAACGGATGGAGAGAGATTGAGGGGGAGAGGGAGAGAGAAAGGAGGGGGCAGAGAGAGAAGGAGAGGGAGGGAGAGAAAGCAAGAGAGAAAGAGAAAGAAAGAGAGAGAGCAAAAGAGAGCGAGAGAGAAAGAGAGAAAGCAAAAGAGAGACTGAGAGAGACTGAGAGAACGACAGAGAGCGAGAGAGAGAGACGAAGAGGGATAGGGAGAGGGGAGGGAGGGGAAGACGGGGAGACAGGGAGAAAGAGAGAGAGAGATTGAGCGCATGCGCGCGAGAGAGAGAGAGAGAGAGAGAGAGAGAGAGAGAGAGAGATTGAGCGCACGCGCGCGCGAGAGAGAGAGAGAGAGAGAGAGAGAGAGAGAGAGAGAGAGAG
>NW_014583280.1:0-2500 GCF_000485595.1 Priapulus caudatus
AAACCGCTCCTACATTTCTCCATCCTCCTGCATCTCCCCCATCCCTCCTGATCTCTCGCATCCTCGCTCATCTCCCCAACCCTTATCTGCCATCTCATCCATGCTCTAACAAAAAGTCCTGCATTTAAAACTAAATACTCTCCGATAACGCTGCAATCTCTCCATCCTCCTAGCATCTCAACCATCCTCCTGCATCTCTCCAATCCTCCTGCATTCATAGACATCCTCCCACTGCTCCTCGAATCTCCCATCCTCCTGCATCTCCCTCCATGCGTCCAGCAGTCTCCCCAATCATCCTGCATCTCCTCCCATACTCCTGAAAACATCCTCACTAATCTAAACCATCTCTCTCATGCAATCTTCTCGCCATGGTCCCCTGCATCTCTCCATCCTCCCTGCATCTCTCCAATCCTCCTGCATCTCTACCATCCTCACTGCATCTCTCCATCGCTCACCTGCATCTCTCCATCCTCGCTGCATCTCATCCATCATCGCATCTCTCCCGATCCTCCTACATCTCTCAGTATGTAGGAGCATGGAGAGATGCAGGAGGGTTGGGGAGATGCAGGAGGATGGAGAGATGCAGGAGGGATGGAGAAATGCAGGAGCATGTAGAGATGCAGAAAGATGGAAAGATTTAGGAGGATGGAGAGATGCAGGAGGACATTGACGGAGCCGACTATAGCTGTCTACTGAGCAGGCACGCGCCACGCCACACAGTGCACAAACACACACGTGCGCGCGCACACACACACACACACACACATGCACACACACGCGCGCGCACACACACACATGCATACCTATACATGCACGCGCATCCATGCACGAATAGCTGGAAAGCATAAAGGATAGAGAAGAGCGAGAGAGTGAAAGAGAGAGAGAAAGAAAGAGAGAGAGATAGAGAGAGAGAGAATGGAGTAGAGAGAGAGTGAACGCGCGCGCGCGAGAGAGAGAGAGAGAGCGAGAGAGAGAGAGAGAGAGAGACAAAGAGACAGAGAGAGAGTGAGAGAAAGAGAGAGAGAGACAAAGAAACAGAGAGACAGAGAGACAGAGAGGCGGAGAGAAGAGAGAGAGAGAGCGATGAGAGAGAGAGAGAGAAGAGAGAGGCGCGGGCGCGAGAAAAAGAGAGAGAGAGAGAGAGAGCGTGCGCGCAAAAAGGTAGTGTAGCGAGCGGAATTCGCCAATGGCCTCGCTCGCTCGCTCCGACCGGCGCGCTACAGAAAATGGCGACGGGCGACAGATGCGCGGTGCTCGCTCCCTCCCTCCGCCACCTCCTCGCGCTGCTGCTGCTGTCGTGTCGCCAGACGTCGCCCAGAGGAGCGGGAGGCTGGCGCACACGAGCGGAGCTGTCGCCGCTGCTAGCCGAACCGAATGACAGATACAGCAAGGGAGCATCCGTAGATCGGCACGCACACACACGCACACGATAGGCTCTAACACAGGTATGATATCGTGTTGAGTTTCTAAGATGGCATGATGATGATGATGGTGATGACGATGATGGTGATGACGATGATGGTGATGACGATGATGGGGTGTGATAACTGACTACGATGGTAAGAGACTGACGATGATGAATGATGATGATTGAGATGATTTATGATGATCGCTGCTGCTGCTGCTGCTGCTGATGATGATGATGGATGAATGATGATGATGAAGATTATTATGATAATGATGCTACTGCTGTTGTTGATGATGATGATGACGATGATGATGATGATGCTGATGATGACAGTAGATGTAGTGAAGACGTTATAATTATGTAGAATTGCCATATCATGTAATTACGTGTAATAATGGTACGTGCAAATGTGAGATAATAACGTGTATGAGTGATAACCTAACAGGCCATGATAGTACACTATATTAGTATAAGTACGCACACAGACAAACACGCACACACAACACGTCGCGCACGGCACGCACGCGCACACAACAGCACACACACACACGGCACACGAACGCACTACGGATACGCGTCCGCGCACACCACACACACACACGAGCACACCACACACCCACCACACATCACAGCACACACCACGCCACCACACACATACACACACACACATCACTACACACACACACACAACAGACCGCATCACACACCACAACACACACAACAACACACACACCTGCTCTTACTCTCACATCGGCATTCAGCCAGCGTTTCGCTGAAGTGGAAGCACCGGCGAGCAGTAAATCTCTCTATATACATGCGCGTTCATTTACACCAGGTGCATGCCCTTGCTTACCGGCTCACTGCAGCCAAGGCCGACGCACTAACCGCTAACACTCGGCTGCAGTGATGCTGCTGCTGGCTGGCTGCTTCCAGTGTTTTATGATGGATGCTGCTGCTTGGTTACTGCTACCCTCTGCCATCCTTATAAGCGACAGTGAGCGATCAACAGGAGCCAATGAAGGCTGCCATTTGCAAACAGTGTGGCTGCTGCGGTGTACGCAGAAGGAAAGGTAGGAAATGCTTGTACTCTTT
>NW_014583280.1:5878-6195 GCF_000485595.1 Priapulus caudatus
CTGTACCTGTACCTAGCATTGTACCTGTACCTAGCATTGTACCTGTACCTAGCATTGTACCTGTACCTAGCATTGTACATGTACCTAGCATTGTACCTGTACCTAGCATTGTACATGTACCTAGCATTGTACATGTACCTAGCATTGTACCTGTACCTAGCATTGTACCTGTACCTAGCATTGTACCTGTACCTAGCATTGTACATGTACCTAGCATTGTACATGTACCTAGCATCATTGTAGTGTACCTAGCATTGTACATGTACCTAGCATTCTACCTGTACCTAGCATTGTAGTGTACCTAGCATTGTACCTGT
>NW_014583280.1:7221-9453 GCF_000485595.1 Priapulus caudatus
CTCTCACATCGCATTCAGCGCGTTTCGGTGAGTGAAGCACCGAGCAGTAAATCTCTATATATACGTGCGCTTCATTTACACCAGGTGCATGCCTTGCTACGGCTCACTGCAGCCAAGGCCGACCGACTACCGCTACACTCGGCTGCAGTGATGCTGCTGCTGCTGCTGCTTCAGTGATGATGATGCTGCTGCTGCTTACTGCTACCCTCGCCATCTTATAAGCGACAGTGAGCGATCAACAAGGCAATGAAGGCTGCATTTGCAAACATGTTGGGCTGCTGCGGTGTACGCAGAAGGAAAGGTAGGGATGTTGTTAGCTCTTTGTTGGAAGAGATAGCTGTACGAGGGGTAAGGAGGGGGTCGGTGTACGCACACACGCACGCACGCATGCATGCACGCACCCCCTTCCACACACACACACGACGGACAGACACGTAAACACACACCACGACACACACACACACACACACACACGCACACTCACACACACACACAGCACACACACACACACCGTGCAGAGAACACACCCACACACACCACACACACACACACACACACACACTACACACACACACCACACCACACACACACACACACACACACACACAGCACACACACACACACCACACACACAGCACCACAACCACACACACACACACAACACAACACACCAACACACTACACACACACGCACACACACACCACACACACACACACACACTACGACACACACGCACACACACACACACACACACCAACACACACTACACACACCACCAGCACACAACACACACACACACACACACTACATACACACAACACACACCACGCCACACACACACACACACTACACACACACACACGCTCTCCACCCACACAGCGTGTGTTACCTGACTGGGCCTGGGACAAACAACTCCGCCACCGTGCTGACTTCAGCTCATGACTTCAGCCCTCATGATGCCAGCTCATGACTTCATGCTACAAATGACTGCCAGCTCAGGACTTTCAGCTACATGACTTTCAGCTCATGCTGCCAGCTCAGACTTCAGCCTCATGATTTCAGCTCATGACTTCCAGCTCGTGACTTGTCAGCGTCATGCCTTCAGCCTCATGACCTTCAGCTCATGACTTCAGCTCAATGACTCAAGCCTTCATGACTTCAGCTCCCATGACTTCAGCTCATGGACTTCAGTCTTCATCGACTCTCAGCTCATGACTTTCAGCTCATGAACTTTCATGCTATGACTTCAGCTCGTGACTTCAGCTCGTTGACTTCAGCTCATGACTTCAGCCCTCATGGACTTCATTCTCATGGACTTCAGCTCATAACTTCAGCTCAATGATTTCAGCTCCATGACTTCAGCTCATGACTTCGAGCTCGGTGTGGCATAGAAACTCACCCGCCGGCAGGATGCCAGCTTTCAGGAAGCCAGCCTCACGCATGTTACCATATCATCGCCACCTTTACATGCGGCAGCAGCAGCAGCAGCAGCAGCAGCAGCAGCAGCAGCCAGCAGCAGCAATCATGGACGCGACACAGGGGGGATTCACGGCGCGCGCATTAGGGCGAGAAAATCTAAACATCGAAACGTCGCAGAACTCGCGCGACGTTGGGTGTGTGATCTGTGAGTGTGGGTGATTGTGGTGTGTGTGTGTGCGTGTGTTGTGTGTCGTGTGTGTTGCGCGTGTGTGTGTGTTCTGCCATGCCCATGTTAGGCGCGCGCGCGCGCGCGGTGTGTGTACTGTGTGTGTGTGTGTGTGTGTGTGTGGTGTGTGTGTGCCTGTGTTGTGTAGTTGTGTTGTCGTGATGTGTGTGTGGTTGCGTGCGCCAAGCTCTCCATATGCAATGTAGCAGGACTAGCAGGCACTCAGAGTCAGACACAGTACTCGTCAGTATGTATACCATGTATCATGTGCATCAGAGCAGCCTTCGCAGCCTCCTCCTTGCTCCCGCCATGCCCTGTACCTGATGCACACGCGTATAGACGGGGAGCTAGAAAAACGCTCTCAAACAAAGATTTCAAATTGGCAATGTCTGCCTGATTACTTCGCAGTTCGTGTTGCTATGGTTACTGTGTTTTTCGCTCGAAACGGTAATAAGCAAGAGTGGGAGAAAGAGAGAGGGAGAGAGAGAGAGGAGAGAGAGAATGAGAGAGAGAGAGAGAGAGAGAGAGAGAGAGAAGAGAGAGAGAGAGAGAGAGAGAGAAGAGAGAGCAAGAGAGAGAGAGAGCG
>NW_014583281.1:0-6192 GCF_000485595.1 Priapulus caudatus
GGGTACATATAATAACCTATTATTACTATCGCCGGTGCTTCGAACCTACCTTGTTAAACGTCTCCAGTATTGTAGAAGACACGTCTGGACTCGTCATGAATTTCTCGTGGAACATTACTGGCACGACAGCTTCTAGAATGTTCCTGAAGCACGCGTGGTTCCTCCAGTGATCCTGCACCGTGTTCCACGCTGCTGTCACCACCTCAACCACTACTCCGTCGCTGAGATCAACCTAGATTAGAATAGATGAGCGCAAATTGTTTGAGCTTGTAAATGAATTTTTAATGATACATATGCAAAATTATGAGTCTCGATTAATTCACTTGATTATGTCTTATATACAACCAGGAGCATCGTACTAATTTGCTCGGACTATTATACGACTATTATATCTATTGTTCAGACTTCTTTATACACTCTACTAAATCATTGTAACTTCACATTCACTTCTTCCTACTTTTTCAATTTATCTTTTTCTTTTACAGCCAAACCTGCGTATAAGGGAATATGCAGTCATACCTGCATATAACTCAAGGAAAATGGCAAAAGTGTGGACAGACGTCTGTTATCACGAACATGTATGATTTGAAGACATGTGAATATGTAACAGCGCGGATCGTTTAATCAAATCATGGCGCTTTTCACATTGTACATTTGACATTTCCTACACTAAGAGATATATATATATATACATATAGAGAGAGAAGTTTCTAGAACTATATCTTCGCCGTGACTAAGCGTCACGAGATCGCGAACCCGGATGCAAAACTGGATGTAGAGACGTACAGACGCAACGTGGTGCAGTGCGCTACAGGCGAGTGGCGAGGGGATGCTTTTCAGCCTGCAGTGGCCTTGGGGACCCCTGATGTGACGTCACCTCGCTTGGCATATATATATGACCACACCTTGGGAGCTCTTCAGTTTCCAAACGCGCGTACAGTTACTATTTATGTATTAGACTACATTCTGGACTATTGCATGAGCAATAATAAATCCTTGTGAAACTCATCTCGGACTTACGAAATTATTTGTGTGATCGCTTTTCCTTCAAGCAGAAATGCAGCACGAACGAACTGGGTTTCCTTTCAACCGTTTGGACATTATACAATAACACAATGCAAGATTGAGAAAACTCCATCAGGACATTACTTGTACGATCACGTGCCTACATACAGTCGGGCATCTCCCGACGTATCACACCGAACTGAAATCTTAACGCAACCAGGTTTCAAATATATATGTTCATGGTATAGAGATGTCCACTAACAAAGGTCTGTCTGTACGTAATCAACATTTCAAAAGGTTTATACCCTGTGCATCAGAACTTCTGCGACCCTCAGCAGTGACACGATCACCATGCCAGACGCCGTGCTTAGACCGTCGACACATCGTTGCAGGACGACCGCCGCCGGATCCCATGACGTGTTGTCGTTGCCGCGGCGATGGCGTGCTAGAGCGAACTTGACGCACGTCCACTTGGCTTCTGTGTAGAGCGATACTAACCCCCCCCGCTCAGCGTGGCTCATGCTGTCTGACGGAAAAACTACGGTTTAGCTATTAATTATTAATTTATTATTATTAACTATTAATTATATAATTCACTATAGTCTATATATAAGCGAATTCTTGCATTCGTCCTTTGTAAGATTCTATAAAATAATTATTTGAAATTTTCATTCTGCTGTACTTTCCTAATGTTGGCTATGTAAGTCAATAGTTTAATTTAAATTGAGTTGACTTTTTTTTCGATCAAGATAACGAGGAAATGCTTCGTGGCTTATCTATTGTCGTCATATTTGTCCTAAGTATGTTCTTAGTATTAAAACCTTGTTTTCTATGAGAATTCACACATATACACGTCTCCTCCCATTAATATGGCCAATATATATACAATGTAATATGTAATACAAACAGTAAAACTAGGTAGCATATAACAGAGGACAACATTCACCTTTCATGTTCCAGGAATTCTTGATAGATCTTCTTTGTAGAGATTGCTTTCAATGAAAGACGGTAGTTCTTCAACTAAACACGACGGCGCGTCATTGTTTCCGATGCCGACGGCTTCACAGATGGTTGACAGCATCATTGTACACGCCAGCTGACACATCGGTCTTCCAACCTACCGCAAAACAATGACACGTTTGATTATTCTCCATCAATTTCGCATGTGTGCAGAACTCATCAACGACCGATACGTGTGAAACATAACAAAGGGGAAATGTGCTCTTTCTAAATTTTGATCGTATCAATATTAAATATGTTATTATGAATATATCTACGCAGTTATATTGCTGCATGAACATCAAGCATTAATTGTTTTTACACGGTTTAATTCGGGCACTCACTTATTTAACATGTTAACCGTTACAATAATTATAAAGATACCAGTATCAGTAAAAAACCCTGATATCGGGGGTCTAACTGAGAGCATGTAAATAAAGAGGAGAACAGCTCCGAACACAATCAGGGCGGGTCTCTGCACAAACACACCTCGTCAACTTTCGACAGTCTCCAGTCTGTGTACGGGACGGCTGACTAGCTTCTGTACGTGGCATCAGGACAGCAGCAGGACACAGCGCGTGTAGAATCCGCAGGGCCCTGCAGTATAGCTCCACGGTCGACACGTCGCTCGCCTGCCAATTAACGCAAAACCTTATCAGGTTTCATTTCATTTGCACTCGATTACCGCCCAGCTGACAATCGACGCACCAGAGAGAATGAGTTATTATAGTCAGGTCCCTTAGCTTCATGATCGTTACAGAGCTGACAAAAGCATCAAACTTGGCACAGTTGTGGCCTATGGTAGTACTATAAATATTAGAGGGGGTGCCCAATGTAGATATTCCTTAGAAGTGAATTACAGATGATTAAATGTTCGAACCGCTCCCGCCTGTACTGGCGCATTGTATACAATAGCGTATATAACAATAGCATATTGTCTTAGCTATAATCCCCGTGAATTTTGAGTTTATTGAATCACGAATAGTTTAATTAATTACCAACAAGTGCCGCGGAGCGACAGCGCTCATCTAACGTCTACTGCGGTGACTCTGTGGTGGAGTGGTGGGATTCTAGTAAACCCTGTTAGTCCCAAATGTGTTCACATACACGCCGATCCCCGAGATATTCCGTTCCTCGAAACACACCCCTCATCCATAAACGAGAAAAGACGCTCATAAAACTCGACGCGTATACCAGAAAAAAGTCCACACGGACCAGTATTTAAACCTCCAACTATCACACAGCACCAGTCCAACCAAAAGCTGTCTCGTCGGTACGCGACGCTCATCAGCCTCGTAGAGACTAAAATCCCTGTCAACGCGAGATCGACGGACCGGGGAAGCCGCTGACTAGCGGCGCGCACCATTAGAACGCCTTTAGGCGATGCGGGCTTATCCCAATTGGAACACGTCCGATAAAGTGTCCAAAGGAGATGCAAAGCACGCACGGGAAAAAACATCATCCAAAAAGAAACCCTCCACGGGAAACCGAAGAACGATGATCGTCCTAATCCCTAGCGTCAGAGGGGTCACGGACGGTTGTTGCAGATCGTCGAAACCTAAAATGCAGGTGTGGCGTCAACAGTGAGAAGCGCGTTTTGAAACTCTAAAACGCTCTTTGAGTACATCCTAAAGACAGAACAGAATGCACACCCATTACGGACTGCGTCTATAAAAATACGGTGTGGCTATGTGTGAAAGCAAGTACAATTGGAGAAACCGGCGCGAAAATTTAAACCCGGCCTAAAAGAAACCACAAAGGACCGTAGACACGTAGCACGCCGAAATCTTATCCAACTAGGGGGCCCAGCGAAAACAGTCGGCTACGCGAAATCAGCAAAATCCAGCAGATGCACATGTCATGTAGGAAGCACAACGCAACACCAAATCGATTGGGAGAATTCGCAGATCATCTGAATCGCGGAGCCTAAAAACAAAATCAGGGCGTTGGATCACAGAGCCATCATGGATCGCGCACGACCGCCAATATCAACCGGAGCAGGGGGGATACGGCTTAGTACACGTGTGGACTAAGCTATTGACCTACCACACGCCATCTGTGGTCAAAACAGCCTGATTAAATTCAGTTAGCTTTGAGAAAGCTTCGCTGACCAGGAGGCGAAAAGCGTCAAGGGCGGTAGCGGTTTCATACATGCATCGTTGAAGGTAACAATTAAACTTGGTTATTTAATATATATATATAAGGTTAGATGTGAACAGTCTTTTTATGTTAATAGTAATTTAAACACATTTGTTATGTTTGTAGGATTGATGGTAGACTGTGAGCTGAGATAAATAGAGTTAATGTTAGTCGTAACACGACCTTGTTCTCATAGACAGTTGACAGAAACATGGTGACGCTACGAGTGTATAGACTATACTATTACTAGAGGTCCAGTCTGCAAGAAATAGTTAATGTTAAGACTAACGTTAAGTCTAATTCTGTTTCTGACAATAGGCCCCGTTCTATAAAAGAAACTTTTTGGGGGCTTCTCCCTCCGAAGTTGAAGCCACTACTACATAACGGACACCTGCCTATGAATGAAATTTCCGGGGTTTCCATTGAACTGACACACAAGCGAAAGCCGTTAATAGTCAGGTCCCTTAGTGCAAAATATGGGCCGAATCGTTACAGGAGTGACAGAAAAGTCTCAAAACTTGGCAGCAGTTGTAGCTTATGGGCAGTTACTATACATTATTAGAGGGGGTGGCCCAATGCAGAATATTCGCTTAGAAGTGAATTACAGATGTATTAAATGTTCGAACGCAGCCCGACTCGAACCCTCCGCTAACCGCGGCCGCCTGTATACAATGCCAATACATGTTACCGCTGTACGAATCGCGCCAGTAACAGCAGTAACAGGCGGGCGGCGGTAGGGGGTTCGAAGCGGGTTCGAAGCATGTTAATCATCTGTAATTCACTTACCGCGCCGCATATATTTGCCTATATATATTGACTAATCGTGCGTCAATAAACTCAACATTTTACAGGAGAGTAGGCATAGCGCTAAGACATGTGTGCTATAGGTATGCCTAGAATTTTAGAAATGTAACTCAACATCCTTACGCATGGAGATATTAGGAGTTAGTACACTATCCTAGCGGGCAGCATAGCCGGCGCGTATATATTGCATGGCTATGAGCGATACCGTCGTAATATTTTTGGTAAATTAATTAAACTATTCGTGCTTTAAGTAAAGCTAAACATCAAAAATTCACAGAGACCATAGGCTAAGACTGTGTTTATATGTACGTAGAATTTTAGAATAATGTAACTGCAAATCGTTCGGACAGGGGAGATATTAGAGTTAGTACAGCTATCCTATCGGGGCCATAGCCGGCCTAGCCGCGCCATATATATTATCCTATGACCGATATCGTGCGTATATATTTTAGCTGCATCTGACATAGTCAGACTGGCAGCTTGTAGAATGCGCAATGATCGTCCGTTCGTCCGTCGTCGTCCGTGCCGTCCGTAGACCGTCCGTGGCGTCAAGCAGTGGGCAACAAAATCTTAACACGCTTGACGTAGCGGTCACTGATATTGCGGCACCATCGGGGTATCGTCAATAACCGAGTTGGGATGTTGAAAGCATGGGGGCAAGAGGTAAAAGGTCAAGAGGTGTAAAAAGAAGGGGGAACAGTTCACTCCTTAACTTAAAGGTATAGGAGGAAATGCAGGAATGCGGCACAATGCTAATACCGGCTCAGATAGTCGGCAGGAGGCTTTCAGAATTTGAAAATAGCAGGACGGACTCCTAATGACCGGCGCCTCCTAGAACACCATAGGGGAACTTTTCACAGCTGCCATAAGTCCACACGCCTTAAGAGGCATGATTGGAGAGCTCGCATTAAAAAATCAACAGCCCTTAAGAGGCAAGGTGCGGCGCTGCCAGTGGGCATGTGGTGGTGGTTACTGTGTAGATTTGCCTGCGTTAATTAGTTACAAGTGCAGCTCTCTCCACTTGCAGGCCTGTAGGCTTGCGTAGGTAAATGGATGAGTGCTTACCTAATTCTGTCTTTGCAAATAGTTTGTTGCTACACGTACGATGGGGCTTCCATCTTTAATCTGGAAGACCACTTAAACGTACGCGCCCATGCTCGTGGGCAACCTTTTATAACGATCCCAACGAACATTGCTTTTGAGAGGTTCCTGATACCATTCCCTGTGCAATTCGGCACTGTTTTG
>NW_014583282.1:1889-4099 GCF_000485595.1 Priapulus caudatus
CGGATTTTCTATAGTCGTCGTTGATGGTGACGTCACGGGCGCGATCTACGGCTAACTGGTACGCTGCTTGCACGTCATCAGAATTCCACGCCCTTATTTTATCCAAGAATTCCGTCACAATGCTTGCGTGACCGCCGTTGGCAGCCCACGCTAACATCGTCCTGCCATTGATATCGCGACGCTCGTCCACCCGCGCTCCTGCTGCTAGTAGCTTCATGACACACGATGTATGATCGTTACTGGCAGCATTCATCAACGCCGTCATGCCATACACGTCTGCGTGATCTATGTTAGCGCCCGCACCTAACAACGCTGTGACCGTATCCGTATTACCTTCACCAGCTGCTGCTATTACTGCGGTCCAGCCATCATCGTCCGCGTGTTCTATGTTAGCGCCTGCACCTAACAACGCTGTGACCGTATCCGTACGACCGTAAGCAGCTGCTGCTACTACTGCGGTCCAGCCACGATCGTCCGCGTGTTCTATGTTAGCGCCCGCATCTAACAACGCTGTCACCGTATCCGTATGACCGTTACCAGCTGCTGCTATTACTGCGGTCCTGCCATACACGAACGCGTGTTCTATGTTAGCGCCCGCACCTAACAACGCTGTGACCGTATCCGTATGACCGTTATCAGCTGCTGCTATTACTGCGGTCCTGCCATCATCGTCCGCGTGTTCTATGTTAGCGCCTGCCCATAACAACGCTGTGATCGTATCCGTATGACCTTCAACAGCTGCTAGTATTACTGCGGTGAAGCCAAGATCGTCCGCGTGTTCTATGTTAGCGCCTGCATCTAATAACGCTGTGACCGTATCCGTATCACCGAGAATAGCTGCTCTTATTACTGCGGTCCAGCCATACACGTTCGCGTGTTCTATGTTAGCGCCCGCACCTAACAACGCTGTGACCGTATCCGTATGACCGTGAACAACTGCTGCTATTACTGTGGTCCAGCCACGCACGTCCGCGTGTTCTATGTTAGCGCCCGCATCTAACAACGCTGTGACCGTATCCGTATGACCGTNTGTGTGTGTGTGTGTGTGTTCGCGCGCGGGTGTGTGCATGTGTGTGTGCGCGCGCGCGTGTGTGTGTGTGTGCGCGCTCGCGTGTGTGTGTGTTCGCGCGCGCATGTGTGCATGTGTGTGAGTGTGCCCAACCTCTCCTTCGTACATGATCACGTAGGGATTTACCTCTATCATCCCGGCATCGCAGCCAAAGCCGCTTGCGACAGTCTTTCTCGATCCGCGCGACCATGAAGATGAAAAGCTTTCTCTCACCGATGTGAGCGGGTTACAGCACGACCACGTCCTGACATCGCCATCGCCCACGTTGTATCGTTCAGTTAATTCACGACAGCTGTGTATGCAAGGGGGGGGGCGGAGGGCGCTAAGTGGAAAAATTTACGCGAATTGTTCATTCTCGGTATCGTGCCGGGACAACTACCGTATATACGCGCCCCGCCAATTGAAATTTTGTCGGCCCAGTGCCCCGCGCGCGCGGCGCGCGCGCCGCGTGGTGTGTTGTGTTGTGGTGTGTGTGTGTGTGTGTGTGGTGTGTGGCCGCGCCTGTGTGTGTGTGTTGTGTGTGTCGCTGTGCGTGTGTGTGGTGTGTGTGGGTGTTCGTGGTGTGCCGCGCTGTGCTGTTGCGCGCGCGTACTGTGTGTGTGTGTTGTGTGTGTGTGTGTATGCTATGTGCGCGCCTCTGTGGTGTCGTGTGTGCAGCCGCGTGGTGTGTGTGTGTGTATGCCGCGTGTCGCATGCGGCGCGCCCCTGCTGTGTGTTGTGCCTGATGTGTGCTTGTGACTGTGTGTGTGTGTGTCGTGTATGGTTCCGCCGCCTGTGTGTGCTGTGCTTTCGTTGTGTGCCGCGCACCGTGTGTGAGTCGTGGCGCGCGTTGGTGTGTGCGCGCGACCTGTGTGTGTGCTGTGTGTGTTCGTGTGTTCGTGCGTGCGCGCGCGTGTGTGTGCGTGCGCCTGTGTGTGTGTGTGTGTGTGTGTGTGTTTGTATGTGCGCGCGCCGTGCTAGCCGTCATGTAAGTGTAACAGCATCTATCGGGTGCACAGCTTTGAGAGCATGTTTGCACGTATATTTTATAATGGTAATTATGAGAAGCTCTCTACTCATATAACGAAGGGTTTCCTTCAACGGGTTTTAAAATGTTTGGCTGCGGATTTACCGTGTGTGTGTGCAAGTGGGTACGTGCTGA
>NW_014583282.1:4993-6188 GCF_000485595.1 Priapulus caudatus
TCTCTCTCTCTCTCTCTCTCTCTCTCTCTCTCTCTCTATATATATATATATAGGCCTATACATATATATATAGACGTACACACGCAACGTATTTATCACTAAATACCGTTTTAATACCTTTTTTAAATGCATTTTTTTTTGGTCGAATTCTAAATGCAAGCGCGTTATCGACCTTCGATGGCTTCATCTCATTTTCAATTCCAGAACTGGACGCCCCTTGCATGAGTAATGGCCGTGTGTAGATCATGTATTATGCACGCGTGCGCGCTGAATTGTCATGCTAATTAAATCGCGTCATTATACGGTCGTATATAAGAAACAAGTAAGTTTTTAACAATAATATGACGTTAAGTAACAATATTAATTTTAATACGCCGTGACACGCGCGCACGCATTCGGGTACCCACGTATGCGTGCGTGTGCGCTCACACACAAGTGCGCGCACATACAAATACACATACACAAAACATAATCACAAACACAAGCACAAACACACCTACACCCACACACGCACGCACGCACGCATGCACGCACGCACGCACGCACACACACACACACACACACACACACACACACACACACACACACACACACANCCACGTATGCGTGCGTGTGCGCTCACACACAAGTGCGCGCACATACAAATACACATACACAAAACATAATCACAAACACAAACACAATAATCACAAGCACAAACACACCTACACCCACACACGCACGCACGCACGCACGCACACACACACACACACACACACACACATATATACATACATACAAATACACCCCCACCCACACACACACACATACACACACATACGCCCCCCCCACACACACACTCACTGCTACACGCTTCTTCTAAAGGTCACGACGACCGCTAGCTTTCTGCACGCGTTCACCCCCACCCCCGCCCCACCTCCCAACCCCCACCGCCCCACCGCGGTCGGTCGGTCGGCCGCCAATGTGAGGGAAATGTCGTTTCGCTATTGATTGCACGACGAAACCGAGGTGTGAACTAACGAGGGTTGCAGCAGACGACGCACATACCTGCTCTGTTTACCGCGTAATTATGATGGATTCGATATCTTGACTAATGGTTATAAATGACATGCCACGGAGAGGCACAGTCGCTTATTACATCGCACGTACACACACACACACACACACACACACACACACACACACACACACACAC
>NW_014583283.1:0-2500 GCF_000485595.1 Priapulus caudatus
CTAGACACGGGCGAGGCAACAACTGCCCTGCTTGGAGCCGCTCGCTGCCTCTCTGGGGTCCGAGTTGTAGGGTGGAGGGCGGAGCGGCAGGACGCGACGAACGAACGGCATCCCCCTTCCCGTCAAGATAGACCGTAATTCGTAACAGAATGAAGCGGTCAGGAGTAAGAAGCGGGCGTGTGTGAAAGATGGGCTAATGAGCACTGCACCATTAGGAGGACTTAGTGGCATCTCATTACTCTTTCTCTCTCTTTCTCGCGCAGCACGATAATTCACACCTCCGCGCGTGCCGTCGTTTCACGCACCGAGTGTACATCTCCGCGACGCATGTACTTATGCTGACTCGTCCGTTGTGGTGTCGTGCACCGCACGCACGCAGTCTGGCGCCTCTGCGCTCACTCCTGCGCTACTATCATCGCACTGATGCTTACTAGTCCGTTGGTGGGTGGTGGATGGCTATCGCAACACGTCGTGACGGTCGCGACGAAGCTCATCTCTGCGCCTTCATGCCGACGCTCTCAGGTCGCCTCACCGCCTCATCCACTCTGGCGCGCCAGAGCGGCTGCTCACGTGCTCTCGCACTACTCTTGGCGGTCCCCTTGATGAGCATGCTCGGTCTCCAACGCTCGCTCGGCTCCGCTCTCGATCTCTCCCCCTCTCCTACCGCACTAGGCAACTAGAATGTGGCTAGCTGTCCGGTTGGTGGGTGTCGTGCCACCGCACGCACGCATGCACGATTGCTACTGTCTATTGGTCGGTAACACGCACGTGACGACGCAACGCATGTACATTATGCTACTGTCCGTTGGTGGGTGGTCGGTGCAGACACGCACTGGCGTACACTAATGGCTACTTCTGGGTTGGGTGAGCGCGTAGAAGGCACAGGAGCAACGAGCAATCACGGCAGGCAACGGAATACACGGGAGCATGAGGACACGCATATGATGAGTGGCTAACGAAGCTGGAGGCGGTTCGGTCGTCGGCACGGGTGCAACTGTGCAGGCAGGTACACTGACGGGTTCTGTCGGCTGGTGGGTGTGTGCTGGTCGTAGTGCTGGTCTGGCGGGAGGGCTGGTGGCGAATGTGGCGGCTGCGTCTAGGTGCGGCAGCGTGTATCGACAGGCACGCATCGGCTGCGTCCGCCTGGATGGTCCGTCCGCTCGCCCCGAGGGCATCACGCAGCACGTGTATGTGTGTGGTGCTCGTCGTCTCTGTAGAACCTGTAAGCGGCGTGGTCAGATATTTAGATACACGCGCGCGACGTCATCGCCAGGCCACGCTCACCGATCAAACACGGCGTAAGCGACGAACGATGTGCAGGGAAAACCTAGGATTGATAGCGCGGCGAATTTTCATGGTCTTTTGTCAGGGAGTGTGGCTGCTGCTGGCAGAAGAGAAAACCTGATTGACTAGAAAGCGGAACAGCTAGGAGAAAGTCGAGGAGCTATTAGCTTCTGAACAGGAAGGAAAACCTTGAAGATGTGTGCGCGAAAAAACAGCAAACTTATCAGAGTAAGCGGAAAGCGCTAACCGTAAACGAGGTGGCGTAACGTACTGCGTGGCATATACCCTAGCACGCACAGGACAGAACGCCCACACAGCGCACACGAATGCACACGCGCACCACGCACACACGTACACACACACATCACACAAGACACCGCCACACACACACACACACACACAAACAGCACACACACACACACACCACAGGCACATCAACACACATGAGGCACACGACAGCACGAGGGACACACGGCGCGGCGCGCGCGCTGTGGCTACGGACACAGCGGCCACACCGCACGCACAGCACGCGCAGCGGCAGCGGCAAGCCTCATATGTCCGCACTGCCAGACATCCGGGCATCCCGCAATGCTGGCTGCCGACCGAATGGAGAGTGTATGATGAAAGCTACATCGCCTGTTCATACGGGCATTGAGTGCGGCGCCATGTCAGTGCAGACGCGGACGAAGCCCCCGACCCCCACACACATCACCGCCCACCCTCTACCCAACGCACACACTGCTGAACGGCTCTCAGATACCAGTACAGCTCTATAACAGATATATACAGACTCTATAAACAGATATATAATATATATATAGCCGACAGAGTGTTGTGGATTAGCTCTATAAACATGCTATACAGCAACTAACACATGTCATAAGGTGCTACGGATAGCTCCTAAATACAATAATACACAAACTCTACAGAGTGTTATGGGTAGCCTAATACCACGATAAACAAAAATTATACAGAGTGTTTATAGATACTCTATAAGGCATATACCAACAATTACAGAAGCGTGTATAGATAGATCTAATACAGAGTATATTACAGACCAATACAAAGCGTTATAGATAGATCTATACAGATATATACAACATACAAAGTGTGTATAGGATAGCCTCTAATATAAGTAAACTTATTACAACCATAGCATAAGCGTTATAGATAGAATCTATACCAGAATATAATACAAGCGCATAACAAAGCGTTA
>NW_014583283.1:5000-6186 GCF_000485595.1 Priapulus caudatus
TCTGTATCCTCTCTCTCTCTCTCTCTCTCTCTCTCTCGTCTCTCCATCGCTCTCTCGTCCTCATCTCTCTCTCTCTCTCTCTCTCTCTCTCTCTCTCTCTCTCTGCTCTCTCTCTCTTCCTCGCTCTATCGCTTTCTCTCTCTCTTTCTCGCTCTTCCTCGCTCTATTGCGCTCTCTCTTTTGCGCGCGCGCACTCTCTCTCTCGGTCTTCCTCTCTTCGCTCTCCTCTCTACCTGCCGCGCTCTAATCGGCTTTCTCTCCCTCTCTCATCGCCCCTCTTCTCGCCGCTCTATCGCTCTCGTCCTCTCGCGGCGGCGGCGCCGCCGCGCTCATCTATCTCTCGCTCTCGCTCGCGGTCGACGTCGCTCTCGGCTCTGCCCTGCTCTTCTCACGTAGTCGCTCTCCAATTTTATCCGTTCATTACTCCCTGTCCAGGCTTCCTAGTCCTTCCTTCTCTCGTCTGCGTTCTCTCGCCTCAGTGTCTACTGTCGTTCTCATTCCCCTCCCTCCTCCCTCACTCCTTCCCCCAAGCCCTCTTGCCCTCCTCTCCCTCCCTCCCCCATCACTCCTTCTGCCCCACCCGGTCTCTCTATCTCTCACGCTCACTACCCCTCTCTTCAATGTCCTTCAATTTTCTGACTCACCTTGCGTTATTCGATTTTCCCCGTTTCTCAGCCGAGTGAACATCAGCACTAGCAGCAGTGAGCGACGCCTGTAGGACAAACACAACGGAGAGAGACACACACGCGCACACGCCCTCCTCCTCCTCTGCCGACTCACACGCAACGCATATACCCAGCATATATAGCAGCAGCAGCAGCAGCAGCAGCAGCAGCAGCAGCAGCAGCAGCAGCAGCGGGATAGACGCACACAGAGAGGGAGAGAGTCGCTGATATACAGACGCAGAGGGAGAGAGTGCGCGTAGACCGTAGCAGATGGCGCTGGCTAACTGCCTCGCCGCGTTGCCCCTGCGCGCTAATGTACTGCCGTACTGATTGTGCGCCGTGGCCCGTCGTCAGGTGTTGCGGCGTGTGCCTATTATTCCCCCCCCCCCGTCTCCCCCCTTCAGATACGGGCTGTGCGCACGCGGGGGCTGCGCGGGCGTGCCCCATGCACCACGGCACGCTCCCGCGCGCTCTCTACCCCCCACCCCCACCCCTACACACACATATATATACACACACAC
>NW_014583284.1:0-6186 GCF_000485595.1 Priapulus caudatus
ACACACACACACACACACACACACACACACACACACACACACACACACACACACACACACACACACACACACACACACACACACACACACACACACACACACACACACACACACACACACACACACACATCCTTACCTATTCCTTGTCATTCCGTCGTAGAGAGAAGAGAAGACAGAAGTACGCACACGCACACACAGACACGCACACGGACGCACGCACGCAAACACACACGGCGTCGTGTGTTCTCTTCCAGCCGATGCGACGCGTCTGAGCTCCGTCTGCTGAGTGACGACATTGTCGCATGTCACCGCGGGCGACGCCTCGCTGTCAAACCTCGACCTACTTCCCAACGCGTCGCCCGCCTTCGGAGCCGCAGCCACCGACGATAGCGGGGGCGGGGCGTCGTCGGAGGGAGGGGGTGGGAACTCGCTGGGTAATTCACGTGTAGATGGGAAGGGCGGAGGGAGGGGGTAGAATGTGGTGGGTGATTCACGGATGGAGGTGGAGGGGGAGGGAAGGGGTAGAACGAGCTGGATAATTCACGGGGGGAGGGGGAGGGACGGGAGGGAGCGGAGAAACGCGCATGCGCTGTGATAACGGGCGAGCCGTGGTGGCGCATTCGCGGTGATGAGCAGCGGGAAACTAACGGGAGGCGCTCTGCGGGTGACGTCAGCTCGCGGACGTGAGAGAGAGCGACCTCGGCGCGTGACGATGACGTAAGCACTCGTGCATGACGGGAGCCACGAGGCGACGTCTGAATGAACGCACGCGAAGAGAAAGCGAGAGTGAGAGCGAGTGAGAGAAAGCGAGAGTGATAGAGAGTTAGTGAGAGAGAGCGAGAGCGAGCCGGCGACAAAGAAGAGAGAGAGCGATACGGAGGGAGAGAGACAGCGTGAGTTAGAGAGAGAGACAGCTTGAGTGAGAGAGAGAGACAGCTTGAGTGAGAGAGAGAGCCCAGAGAAAGAAAGAGAGAGAGAGAGAGTAGAAAGAGAAAGAAAAGAGAGGGGGAAGAGAAAAAGAGAGAACGAGAGAAAATAGAGAGAGAGGTAGAGAGAGAGAGCGAGAGAGCGAAAGAAGGAGAGAGAGAGAGAGAGTGAGCAATAGAGCGAGAAGAGATTGAGCAAGAGAAAGAGAAAGAAAGAGAGCGAGAGAGAGAGAGAGAGAGAGAAAGAGAGTGCGAGAGAAAGAGCGAAAGAAAGCGAAAGAGAGAGAGAGAGAGAGAAAAAGAGAGCGCGAGCGAGAGACCGCGCGAAAGCAAAGCGAAAGAGAGAGAGAGAGAGAGAGAGAGAGAAGAGAGAGATGAGCGAGAGAGAGAGAGACGCGCGCGAAAGAAAGCGAAAAGAGAGAGAGGAGAGAGAGAAAAGAGAGAGAGAGCGAGGAGAGAGAGACCGGCGCGAAGAAGCGGGAAAGAGAGAGAAGAGAGAGAAAGAGAGAGAGAGAGTGAATGAAAGCTATGATCGACGCGACAGCCTCGCTCTACCCCGTCGTTAAACCCCGCATCCTCATTCGCAGACGTTCACGCAACAGATGTCCTAGACACCTCGAATATCTTAAACATCAATGTACATCGCCGCGGCTTGCCGCTAGAGGGCATGCCGGGAAGCACCCTTCGGGCGCCGTGCATCTTTCCATCGTTCCCAGGCGATCACGTGTGATGATGATAACAGGGCGGTAGGGGGCGTGGCGTGCGCATAGGAATGCACTATCGTTGCGTGCCTGTACGAGTGAGGGTATTACGGGGATGACGATGATGATGATGACGACGACGACGACGACGACGATGATGATGATGATGATGAAGGCATCCCAGCAGATGCTAACGAGGCGTTAACGCGTACACGGCGGTCAAGGTTGCAGCGAAATACAGGAAAACACGGTAATACTACCGAGAAAATAGCGAAATACCGCGGCTCGCACGTACAGGGTGATTGATTGATGAAAAAATGGGGAAGAGAAA
Source organism: Priapulus caudatus (assembly GCF_000485595.1). Classification (NCBI taxonomy): domain Eukaryota; kingdom Metazoa; phylum Priapulida; class Priapulimorpha; order Priapulimorphida; family Priapulidae; genus Priapulus; species Priapulus caudatus. The sequence goes on from NW_014583284.1 coordinate 1,959, forward strand.
CGGAGAGAAGAGAGAGAGAGAGAGAGAGAGAGAGAGAGAGAGAGAGAGGAGAGAGGGGAGAAGCGGGTGGGAAAGAGAGGAGAGAGAGAGAGAGAGAGAGAGAGAGAGAGAGGAGGGGGAGAAGCGGGTGGGAAAGAGAGAGCGGGGAACAATGATAAATACGATGGATAAGGGCGACAGCGGAAGAGATGAGGCGAGAAGAAGAGAGAAGCGGAGATGTATGTCACACACACACGCCGCGCTGGCGCACGACACGGCACAAATGCGACGCACGCACACGCACGCGACGCATCGCACCGCACACAGGCGCGCAGCATCCGCACACTACAGCACACGCCCCATACACACGGCCACACGCACACGCAGCACGCCACACGCATCCGCACACGCACACGCACTACGTACACACGGGCCACAGCACACAACACACACGGGCCACACAGCACGAGCCCCACACACACAACGCACACACACACACCACACACACCACCACACACACACACACACCCACACGCACACACACACACACGCACACCACACAACCACACACACACAGCACCGACACACACGCACACACACACACGCACACACACACAAACACACACACACACACGCGCGCGCGCGCTGCGACACACACACACCACACATACACACACACATCCATACAAATACAAGGGCGCATCGAACACTCATTACCTTACACGACGTTGTCACGCAGAGGCGACAACTCTCACTCACTCACGTCGCGCTCACGAAGAACACGAACACGAACAAAGGTGGGGCGAGGTCACCTAATGACGTCCACATAGACGCCCCTCCCCCCCCGTCGTTCTACGGGCCGAGCATTTAATAGAACTTACGTGCGAGAGACCGAGAAGGGAGAGGAGGAGAAGAGAGAGAGCGAGAGAGAGAGAGAGTAGAGAGAGAGCGAGAAAGGAGCGAGAGAGAGAGGCGGAGAGAGAGAGATGCGAGCAGGAGAGCGAGAGAGAGAGAGAGGAGAGAGAGTGAGAGAGAGAGCAAGAGAGAGGCGAGCGAGAGAGAGAGAAGAGAGAGAGAGAAGGAGAAGCGAGGAGCGAGAGAGAGAGCGAGAGAGAGAGAGAGAGAGAAGAGAGAAGACGAGAGTGGGAGAGAGGGAAGCGAGAGAGAGAGACGAGAGAGAGAGAGAGAGAGGAGAGGCGAGAGAGCGCTGCCGAGAAGAGAGAGGGGAGGGGGATGAGAGAGAAATTGACGCCCCCCGGCGGGCCGAAAGCGATAAGCGACTTTGGGTATTTACTGTTAGGCATTAATGTAGCAGTCGTTGCCGTACAGTCGGATGAGATACCGACAAGGAGTGAAGATGCAGACTATAGGCGAATAACATAGCGTAAGTGTAACGTTAGTCCCTCTCTCTAGCTCCTGCGCTGTTTCCTTCTCCTCTCCTCTCTTTTCTCGCCCGCTTTCTCTCTCTCTCTCCCTCCTTCTCTCTCTCATCTCTCTCTGCTCGGCCTCCTTCTCGCTCTCTCTCTCTCTCATCCCGCTTCTCTGCCCTCTGTTCTCCTTTCCGTTCTCTGCTTCCTCGCTATTAGTTATATCTATCTATATGTGCGCCACTTTTTGCCTCGCCACGCTTGCCCTCGTTTGTGTATTATCATTATTTGCTCTCTCGCTGGCATGCATTGCTCTCTCCTCTCTCTCTCTCTCTGCTCCTCGTCTCTCTTCTCTCTCTCTGTATTATATATATATGATATAATATATATTATATAATCAAGAGCTAAGAAACAGAGCTCAAACTAGGTGTCTTATTAGGGCTTTGATATATATATATCACGCTTTCTCTCTTTCTCATCTCTCTCTCTCTCTATCTCTCTCTCTCCTCTCTCTCCTCTTCTGCTATCTTCTCTCTCTCTCTCTCTCTCTTCTCTCCCTCTCTCTCTCTCTCTTCTCTCGATCTCCTCGCCTCTCTCTCTCTCTCTCTCCCTGTTCTGGCTCTCATTGCTTATCGCGCGCTCTCTCTCTCTCGCCCAGTGCGATCATGTATAGGTCCGTTTTTCTATGTAATATATACGGAATGCGCCACTTCGGCATGAAACTAGCACCTCGAGTAATTCTCATGTAATTGCCTAATGCCTAGTTTCACCTTGTAATCTCACCTTGTAGTTTCGTTGATAGGTGGCGTCTCATATATGTCAGTTATCAGACATTCCTGCACAGAAGAATTTCTTTCCAGCTCGTGTAAAACGTGGTCGTTCATATAACAAGCGCATATACAACCCGTTGTTTCCTATGTATCAAACAATTGTTTAATAACTATTAAATATTATATATAACAATATATGATATATATAGGATGTGTGTAATATTATATTATATATTATATATATATAGCTGTAATAGGTAAATTATTATAATAAATTGAATAGTGTTGTCCCTCTATTTACAGTTCGCATCCAGCAGTGGATCTGAGTCGTCACCAGTTATACCCGTTAACACTAACGCTAGAGTGTAATGAATACTGTGGCTAGAGTATAATCAAGCATAGACTAACAAATTATATTAAGCCAATAGAACAATATATCAGTGTAGCGCAATATAACACGTATCGGAATATAACAATATATAACGCATTTTGTTAGTCTATTGGTAAATGAGCCCATCGTTGACGAGAGCTCGAATTGCATCGTGTGATAAGATTAGTAAAACGCTAGCGAGGTAGTTGGCAGGTGATCTGTGTCGCTGTAGAGACGGTGTCCATGCCTCCGACTACATATGTGGGGTAAGTGGCAGTGATCTGTGTCCTGTAGAGACGGTCCAGGCCTCCGCTCACATAATGTGGGGTATGCAGTAGAATCTGGTCTTGTAGAGACGGTCCGCCTCGGCTACATATGTGGGGTAAGTGGGCAGTGGATCTGTGTCGTGTAGAGAAACGGTGTCGCATTGCCTCCGCTAAATATGTGGGGTAGTGCAGTTGGATTGTGTCGCCTGTAGAGACGGTCGCGGCTCCCGCTACATATGTGGGGTAGTGCAAGTAGATCTGTGTCCTGTAGAGACGGTCCAGGCCTCCGCTACATATGTGGGGTATGTGGCATGGATCTGTGTCCTGTAGAGACGGTCGCAGGCGCTGCCGCTACATATGTGGGGTAGTGGCAGTGGGATGTCTGTGTCCTGTAGAGAGCGGTTTCCAGGCCTCCGCACAATATGTGGGGTAGTGGCAGTGGATTGTGTTCTGTAGAGACGGGCCAGGCTCCGCTACATATGTGGGGTAGTGGGCAGTGGGAATCTGTGTCCTGTAGAGACGCGGTCCATGCCTACCGCTGCATAGTCGGGTAGTTGGCAGTGGACTCTGTGTCCTGTTAGAGACGGAAAGTCCAGGCCTCCGCTACATATGTGGGGGTAGTGCAGTGGATCTGTGTGCCTGTAGACGACGGTCCAGGCCTCCGCTACCCATATGTGGGGTAGAGTGGCAGTGGATCTGTGTCCTGTAGAGACGGTGCGCAGGCTCTGTCCGACTACATATGTTGGGTAGTGGCAGTGGATCTGTGTCCTGTAGAGACGGTCCAAGGCCCCGCTACATATGTGGGGGTAGTGCAGTGGATCTGTGTCCTGTAGAGACGGTTCCAGCTCCGTCTACATATCGTGGGGTAGTGGCAGTGATCTGTGTCGCTGTAGAGACGGTCCAGGCCTCGCGCTACATATATGGGGTAGTGGCAGTGGATGCTGTTTAATCGTATAACATTTCTAAATCAACGCGATTAGCACAATATACACACCATAGATATAGAATACAGAAGTTACGCTGTAGCTCTATAATACCAGTACAGTAATCTATATTCTCTATCTATGATAACATGAGTAGCGGTTTTAAGATTCCGTGTATAAGGTTGTTTGAAAAGTGAGGCGTTGTTATTGCTTCAGCTTGGCCAATCGCGAAAATTTCTTGCAGATGATCTAATGTATTTGGTTTTGGTTTAAGGCTTTTTAAATTTTTGTAGTAAAAAAAAAAAAAAGGAATTGCGGCTTGCAGTATGGTAGCCTAATAGGGGACAGCAACTTACTAAAACCGCAGCAGAACGCACTATGAACATTTTCGGCAATCATATATATAATGCATACTTAATATATTATAAGTATAGTTATATATATATACTATTATCCTATTATAATGTCACATATTTATATATTACATCCTTGTATTAAATGCACCCTCAGTACATTCATCCTCATCAATTCGAGACGCGAATTAATATTCATT
>NW_014583285.1:0-6186 GCF_000485595.1 Priapulus caudatus
TCGTTGTTCCGTTTTCTAAAGCAACAACAACGATGAAAACGTAAATGGAATTACGATTCGTTGTTTCTCGTTTTTGTACCGTCAAACGGAAAACGAGTGCCTGGCAGTCGACCTCGGCCGGTGCAATGCAGTCATCTAACATAGCTTAGCTACTTAAGCGCCGGAAGTTTAAGGTAAATAGTATTTCAAGGTTTCGTCGGCTGCGACAGTAACAAGAAAGACTGTCCCTCGGCTCCGTTAAGGTGCGGGCAGTCAATGGTGCTTGGTGTTCACGTTAATAGAGAAAATTATAATGGCTGTATTTTGATTATTTTTTGTTTAGTAATTAAGCGTATTTAGGCAAGTCCACTAGTTAGTGAGTTGTGTAGTGTAATGTTTAGTAAATGAATAATTTTGTCATTATTGCCAGTATCAAATGCTTTATATATATTATATTTCTTGTGAGTTTATTATTTAAATATATAAATTTTTTGTTTTTAAAATATCTATATATCTATATATATGTATAATATATACAGGTACAACACCGATTTTCCGGAACCTTGTTCCAAGGCCTTCCGGATTATCCGTTTTCCCGACCAAAAAGAGGTCCACATAATAATAATTCAACAATTTACACCTCTGAGCAGCTAAATACCTTTCCATGTCTGCTAAACACACTGCACGCAGTGCAGTGCACCATGCAACTGATGCACCCCATGCACCATGCACACAAAGCCACATGGCGCGACACAAAGCACGCATGCACACAAAGCACCATGTACACAAAGCACCATCACACAAAGCACCATGCACACAAAGCACCATGCACACAAAGCACCATGCACTGCTAGAAACGTGGCGCTACGCGGCGACTATAGGGCTGTAACGATACACTCGCGTAATTCGCGTGCACCGAATATTGTTTGTTGGACGATACGTATTCGTTATTCCGCGTCCAAATCATATTCGAATACTGACGTCGACCTTTTCGTCACTCCCTGCATCCCCCTTCCGTCACGCTCTGCATCAACCCTGCCGTTCACGCTCTGCATCCCTCCTTCCGTCACGCCTCATCACCCTTCGTCACGCCCTGCATACACGCCTTCCGTCACCCCTGCCATCAGCCCCTTCCGTCCACGCCCCTGCATCAACCTTCCGTCAGCCCTGCTACCCTGCCGTCCCCACGCCTGCATCAACCTTCCGTCACGCCCTGCATCAACCTTCCGTCACGCCCTGCATCACCCTGCCGTCACGCCCTGCATCCCCCCTCCGTCACGCCTTGCAATCACGCCTGCGTCACGCCTCTGCATCACCCTTCGCGGTCACGCACCCTGCATCACCCTTCCGTCACGCCCTGCATACGCTTCGTCACGCCCTGCATCACACCTTTCCGTCACGCCTGCCATCCCCCTTGCCGTCACGCCTGCATCACCCTCCGTCAGCGCCCTGATCACCTGCGTCACGCCCTGGGTGATCACCCTTCCGTCACGCTGCATGCACCCTGTCGTCACTGCCCGCACACCCGGCCCGTCACGCCTGCATCACCCTTCCGTACGCCCTGCATCAACCCTCCGTCACGCCTGCATTCAACCTTCCGTCACGCCCTGCATCAACTCTTCCGTACACGCCCTGCTCAACCTTCCGTCACGCCCTGATCAACCTTGCCGTCACGCCTGGCATCAACCTTCCGTCACGCCTGCATCACTCCTTCGTCACGTCTATGCATCACCCTTCGCGTCACGCCCTGCATCACCCTGCGTCAGCGCGCTTCATCACCCTTCGTCACGCTCTGCATCACCCTTCTCAACTCCTGCATCACCCTTCCGCTCACGCTCCTGCATCACGCCTTCGTCACGCCGCTGCATCCCCTTCCGTCACGCCCTGGCAATCAATCCTTCCGTCACGCCTTGTATCCACCTTCCGTAACGCCCTGCATCACCCTGCGGTCACGCTCTGCATCACCTTCCGTCAACGCCCATCATCTGCCCTTCCGGTCACGCCTGCATACCTTGCGTCACGCCCTGCAATCACCTGCGTCCGCTTTATCACCCTTCCGTCACGCCTGCATCCCCCCTTCCGTCATCTCCCTGCATCACCTTCGCTCAGCGCTTGCATCCCCCTTCCGTCACGAACGTCCTGCATCAACTCTTACCGTCACGCCTTGTATCAACCTTCCGTCACGCCCTGCATCACCCGCCGTCACGCTCTGCATCACCCTGCCGTCATCGCGCCTGGCATTCAACCTTCGCGTCACAGCCTGCATCACCTGTCCGTCAGCGCCTTGCATCAACCTTCCGTCACGCTCTGCATCACCCTTCCGTCACGCCCTGCTCACCCTCCGTCAGCCCTGCATCACCCTTCCCGTCACGCTCTGGCATCACCGCCTTCCGTCACGCCCTGCATAACGCCTTGTGCCGTCACCCTGCATCACCCGTTCCGTCACGCCCTGCATACCCTTCCGTCACGCCGCTGCATCACCTCTGCCGTCCACGCCCTGGCATCACCCTTATCCGTCAGCGCCCTGCATCACCCTTCGCGTCACGCACCCTGCATCACCCTTCCGTCAACGCCCTGCATCACGCCTGACGTCACGCCCTCATCACCCTTCCGTACGGCCCTCATCACCGCTGCCGTCACGCCCTGCAAATACCCTTCGTCACGCCCTGCATCACCCTGGGCCGTCACTCCCTGCATCACCCTGCGTCACGACCGCTGCATCACCGCTTCCGTCACGCCCTGCATCACCCTGCCTCACGCCCTGCATCACCTTACGGTCGCACGCCCTGCATCAAACCTTACCGTCACGCCCTGCATCAACCTTCCGTACGACCCTGCATTCACGCTTCGTCACGCCCTGCAATCAACCTTCCGTCAACGGCGAGGCCCTGCATCACCCTTTGCCGTCACGTCTTGCATCACCCTCGTGTCGCCCTGCATCACCCTGCCGTCACGCCTCACACCCTTCCGTCACGCTCTGCATCACCCTTCCGTCACCTGCATCCCCCTTCGTCACGCCTGCATCACCCTTCCGTCACGCCCATGCATCCCCCTTCCGTCACGCCCTGCATCAACGCTTCCGTCACGCCCTTGTATCATACCTCCGTCCACGCCCTGCACACCTGCTGCCGTCAGCGCTCTGGCATTCAACCTTCCCGTCACGCCCTGCATCTCCCTTGCCGTCACGCCCTGCCGATCACCCTTCCTGTCACGCCGCTGCCATCACCCTGCCGTCAGCCTTTATCACCGGCTTCCGTCACGCTTCTTCATCACCATCGTCGTCACTCCCTGCATCAGCCTTCCGTCACGCCTGCATCCCCTTCCGTCACGCCGCTGCATCAACCATTCGTCACGCCTTGTATCAACGGCTTCCGTCACGGCCCTGCATCACGACTGCCGGTCACCGCTCTGGCATCACCCATGCCGTCCCACTGCGCCTGCCACAACCTTGCCGTCAAAGCCCTGCATCACCTTGCCGTCACGCCTTGCATCAACCTTCGGCGTCACGCTCTGCTCAACCTTCCGTCACGCCCTGCATGTACCCTTACCGTCACGCCTGCATGCACCCTTCGCGTCACGCTTCATGCATCACCCTTCGTCCACGCCTTGCATCACCCTTCCGTCACTGCCCTGCATCACCCTTGCGTCACGCCGCTGCATCACCCTTCCGGTCACGCCCCTGCCTCACCCTGCGTTCACGGGCCTGCATCACCCTCCGTCGACGCCCTGCATTCAACCTCCGTCACGCCCCCCCTCCCTGCATGCACCTTCCGTCACGCCCTGCATCACCTGCCGTCACGCCTGCATCCCCTGCCGTCAGCGCCCTGCATCCACCCTGACGTCACTGCCCTGCATCACCGGCTGCCGTTCAGCGTCCCCTGCATCCCCTGCGTCAACGCCCTGCATCACCCTGCCGTCACGCCCTGCATTCAACCCTCACGTCACGCTCTGCATGCAACCTTCCGCACGCCGCTGCATCACCCCTTCGTCACGCCCTGCATCACCCTTCCGTCACGCCTCTGCATCACCCTTCCGTCACTCCATGCATCACCCTTACCGTCAGTCGAGTGGATGCCCGCATCACCTTTCGTCACGCCGCTGCATCAACCTACGTCACGCCCTGCATCACCCTGCCGTCACGCCCTGCATCACCCTTCCGTCACGCCCTGCATCAACCTTCCGTCACGCCCTGCATCACCCTTCCGTCACGCTCTGCATCACCTTCCGTCACGCCCTGCATCACCCTTCCTCACGCCCTGCATCAACCTTCCGTCACGCTCTGCATCAACCTTCCGTCACGCCCTGCTCAACCCTCCGTCCACGTGCCCTGCATCACCCTGTGCCCGTCACGCCCTGCATCAACCTTACCGGCAGGCTCTGCATCAACCTTGGCCGTCACGCCCCTGGCATCACCGCTGCCGTCACGCCCTGCATCACCTGCGTCACGCCCTGCATCAACCATTCCGCTCACGCCCCTGGCATCAACCTTGCCGTCACGCCCTGCATCACCCTGCCGTCACGCCCATGATCACCCTGGCCGTCACGAGGCCCTGCCATCACCCTGCGTCTCACGACGCCCTGCAATCACCCTGTCGTCACGTCTCGGCAATCAACCTTCCGTCACTGCCCTGCATCACCCTTGCCGTCACGCTCTGATCAACCTTCCTCACGCCTGCATCACCTTCCGTCACGCCCTGATCAACCTTCCGTCAGCTCTGCATCAACGCTTCGTCACGGCCCCTGCATCACCCTGGCCGTCACGCCCTGCATCACCCTTGTCCCGTCACGCCCTGCAGTCAACCTTCCGTCACGCTCTGGGGCATCAACCCTTACCGCACGCCCTGGCAATCACCTGCCTGTCAACGCCCTGCATCACCTCTGCCGCAGCGCCCTGCATCAACCTCCGGTCACGCCCTGCATCACCCTGCCCCCGTCACGCCGCTCTATCACCCTTGGCTGTTCACCACTTCAGCCTGCATCACCTTCCGTCACGAACCTGCAATCCCCCTTCCGTCACGCTCTGCATCACCCTTCCGTCACGCCCTGCATCAACCTTCCGTCACGCCCTGCATCCCTCTTCCGTAACGCGTGAGTGGCGTCCTCTAGCAAAATCCGCATCGCCAGTACGTGCTGCGGAAGCGATGCATTGTGGGGAATATATCGGGGGTACTTCCGACTCCTGGTGCTTTGCGGCTACGTCATGTAATAGTCATGTCATAGTCCAATTTTTAAACAAGGACACAGGGGAGAGCGACAGTGGCAGCGAATCAGCGTCTCATGCATGTTTGAAGAGAGCGGATCGACGCAGATGGCAAGAGAGAAGGGGAGGGAGGGAGAGGGAGAGGGAGAGGCAGACAGAGAGAGAGGGGGGGAGAGAGAGAGGGAGAGAGCGATAAAGAAAGAGAGAGAGCGCGCAAGAAAGAGAAAGAAAGAAATAGAGAGAGAGGCGGAGAGAGAGAGTGGGTGAGAGAAAGAGAGAGGAAGCGATAAGGAAAGAGAGAGAGAGAGACACCGAGAGAGAGAGAGAGACAGAGAGAAAGAGAGAGAGAGCGCGGGAGAGAGAAAGAAGGAAAGAAATAGAGATGGGCAGAGAGAGAGAGAGAGAGAGAGAGAGAGAGAGAAAGAGAAGAGAGAGAGAGAGCTCGAGAGAAGAGAAAGAGGGCGAGGCGGTGGGAGAGGAGACCTCTCGCACTGTATCTCGCTGCTCTTCTCTCTCGTCTCCTTCTTCTCCTTCTCTCTCTCTCCTTTTGCCCTTTCTTTCTCCCCTTCTCTCTCTCTCCTTTTGCCCTCTCTCTCGCCCTCTTTCGCCCTCTCGCGCTGTCTCTCGTTCCAGCACCCTCTCTCTCGCCCTCTCTCGCCCTCTCGCGCTGTCTCTCGTTCCAGCCCCCTCTCTCTAGCGCGCAGTCTCCCCTCCCCCCTCTCGCTCTCTAGCGCGCGTTTCTGCTTAGAGGTGAATTTTTTTAGACCAGGAGGATGGCGACACGGGCGCGCCACATTTTAGATTTCGCTCAATTTCCCTTTTGCCCCGTGTATGCAAAGCAGCGTGCATGCGGAAACACGCAGCGTTTGTAGCGCGTTAGAACAGAAACTAGAACAACAATAACAGCCTTCGTTGTCAACACGCCAGTGTGTGTGTGTATGTGTGTGTGTGTGTGTGTGTGTGTGCGTGCGTGCGTGCGTGCGTGCGTGCGTGCGTGCATGTGCGTG
>NW_014583286.1:0-3081 GCF_000485595.1 Priapulus caudatus
GTTTTGCACATGTTCATTGAGTTAGTAATCCTAGATAGATTGGTTGTACATAGGAGAAGGGTTGGGTGTTTAACATACAGATGAGAAGTAGTTAGGTTGGGTTCTACACGGATGTCAGGTTTACAGATGTTCACCATATGGTCTTCCCGCGCAATATTTGAATCAGGGAGGGAGTGGTGTGTGATTGGTGAGAGTAAGGGGGAACTGGGCTGTGATTGGACGAGAGAGTCATATATAAAGAATTGGAAGGGCATTTGAAGGGGAGAACTGTGAGACTGGAACGAGACAAGACGTGACTGACGAGCGGAAGAATTGTTTGTAAACAATATATTTCTTTAGTGAACACAAATTCTATGTCTTCTTGATTATTTATACTTTAAACTATAACATACAAACTACGCTCTACAGTTGAGCGCAATGAGATCAGGGTAAAGACGCACTTAGATCGTAGTATAAACGTAATTATATCGTAGTATCGGCGCTGGGCCCGGCTGGGGCCCAATTGGCCAAGCTCTCAACCACGCTCACCACGCTCGGGCAAATTTTTTGAGGACGGGACGATCGTGATGAGCGTAGCTCTGGTGTGATTGGGCCTTAACTGGTTCATTGAAGTAATGTATTGAGATCGGGATGCGAGATACGCACCTACTGCTGACCGGCTCCTCACGTCTTTAAGCATATAGCATCGACCGAATATCGTTGCCTTTGAGAGATAACGCGCTAAGATTCCCGCTCCTGCAATCCCTAGATACATTAGAATTACAGGTGAAAGGCATGGGCAAACTGAAATATTGAGATCGATATTTGTTATTGCGTATCTACTACTAGCCGGTTCCCACCTTTTTATGCACATAAGATCGACTGAATGTCATTAATTCTCTTTGAGTGATAATGCGTTGAAATGCCCGTACTCGCAAACAATACAGTTATTGTGTATATCTGTAAGGTAGGCCATTACGTCCCAAGCGATACTAACACCGACCAACACAGTAGATGGGTTAATATGATACTATTTGACTGCCTGGAATCACGAAGTTCGCCATCTTATCGCTTTTCGTCGACGGTGTAGATCGTATATACTACTCCGGTCAATATGGATTCTGTTACGTGTAGGCGGGGACATAGCTGCGATATTACGCGTGTGTTACAGGATTACTTGGTATTACATATCACCACAGGGCCTTTAGTATATATAGAATCTCCTGTTTTTCTTGGAGAAGTTCCGTTTTGCCTATACGAACCTTGCTTCGGACGAGAGTAAAGCTTTTTATTCTCATCATTTGTTGCTATGTCACACACCACACGCACCGCACGAGCACGCACGCACCACGCAACGCACGCACGCACACGCACACACACAACACACACACACAACACACACACACACAACACCACACACACAACACACACACCTACAACACACACAAATACACACTATTCACACTCACATTCTATAGAGAGAGGACATGATACAAGATTGCGTGGCCACAGCTTTGCTGTTGAGTCCTGAGCGCTGCCGCGGATAGACGCGCCAGGTTCCGCGGGATATGGCGCACGCGACGCGGGGCCCGCCGTGCGGTGCTCAAGTATGAAGCGCTGTTCCGCAGTGGAGGACGTGCGCCAAATTCGGAGCCCGGCGGCCCGGCTCCCAGCGGTCAGCGGATGCGTCTGTAGGTGTTAGAGATAAACATATTAACAATGAAGACTTTAGTTCTAATTAAGAACTATCGGCAGCTAAATAAGAGGCAAGTATACAGGCCGTTTGCAAGTATTACAGGCCAATACTAACTAGTCGGCAAACGCGCGCTTGGTTGGGGCTCCATTATGGCAGACCTCCAATTAGGAGAAGGGCGCGGATGAAATTGTCAAGTGGAATTGTGTTTTTGCGGAAGCCACAAAGAAAAGTGTCTCCCTCTTACATGCACCACACTCCCGATCAGTCACCGCATGTCAGGCCGATAACAATGAACAGAGAATGAAGATTGCGTGTCGGTTACTGGGACGTCTGTGACGCAGGCGTGCATTGACGTGACAGCTGTGAGAAGCAACAGGCACTTTGAAGCTTGTCGAATAAAAAATAAATCTTCACCACAATTTTTCACAATGAACGACCGTCTGTGTGCAAATTAGGTGAACGTATGTAAAGACAGTATACGGCTAGTACTTACTGTGACACTATCCGCTGACTAACTGACACACTAAATTTGGGTAAAATGTTTCGCATGCCGCCCTTAAGAAAGCTGGCAATTACGAGGTTAATATCGCAGAACTCCCGACACCGCCCATCCTGATGTCACAAAGCTAATATGTAACAACACGCGTGTTTGCGCAGGTGCCTGCCTGGTGCGATATCCATTTCAGCCGATAAAGCCGAGCGCCATAACGTGCATAAAGTTTGTGTGGCCAGGTGCTAGGTTTCGCTTAAATCCGGTCGCGGCTGTGTAGCGGCGATGGAGCGGCCGACCACGTCAGACTACAGAGTTTACTACACACGTCCAGCGTGAGTAGCCACAGGTTGGGGTTGTAAGCGACGAGGGATGACCGCTTACCCGTTTAAATGTAGATCGGTTGTAGCGATGAGTATTGAAAACTCCAAACTCCAAGCAGGAGTGTCAGGCATAAATTAATATATGTTTCTCAAACCACATAAGCGCTCGCACAGAGCGCACGCCAGACGCTGTGCCTCGCGCACCCACGACGTCCATCTCCCTCACAACCAAGAACTCCTTCGCCTCTTATACCATTTCTAGATACAAAGCAGCCTGCATCCTCACCTGGACGGGACAAGCCACATGTTGCTTCGCCCACATGTACAACAATCCTTCTCAACGTTCGATCTCCATCATCCATTGACACAAACAAACACCGCTACCGCCGGACCAGGGACACAGGTTTATGCAAACCGCTGGGTGTTCGCGACATGTTCTAAATACACGCTATCGTTATAGTCTTACCAGCTGCAAACCACTTACTTTGAACTACAGTACACTCCGTTTCGTCTCACGAAGATTACGGATGTCTGTCTTTACGAGCCTCATGGACTTGTTGAGCAGTCCTCGTCTAGATCTGAAGAATACCTCA
>NW_014583286.1:5153-6185 GCF_000485595.1 Priapulus caudatus
ACATGGATCTATGACAGGTAGCATTTCTAGAAATGTCACTCAACTCGTTCACGAGATATAAGAGCAGGTATACTGTCCTACCACCCATAGCCCCGCGTATAAATAGCCTACGCCAGCTACCGCGCGTGCATATTTTCACTCTAATTACATGTACTAACCGCGCATTATTAAACTCAACACTCACAGAGAACATAGCTAAGACATGTGTCTATATGATAGATCGAATTTCTAGAAATATCACCCTACTCGTTCGCGAGATATGAGAGCAAACATACTTTCCTACCTCGTAATTAATTCACAATTCGCGCAATGCGGAAGATGTGTGTGTATGTGTGTGCGTGCGTGCGTGCGTGTGTGGTTGGGGGGGGGAGGGGGTGATCGACTGTATACAATGCGCCAGTATGTGCAATACTAGCCCGGCCTGTTGGATATTTCGTACTTTCTGGCAGTTGTTGTATAATGTTTATACTTTGCAGAGCTATTGCTCTACAGTCACGTTTTCTTGCTGGTGTAAAATCGCCCTTGTTACATTTATTCTCTTTTCAACCAATCTATTATATCTCTCATGCATTGCGGTTACTTTACTTGCTGGTTCATTGAAGTAATGTATTGAGATCGGGATGCGAGATACGCACCTACTGCTGACCGGCTCCTCACGTCTTTAAGCATATAGGATCGACCGAATATCGTTGCCTTTGAGAGATAACGCGCTAAGATTCCCGCTCCTGCAATCCCTAGATACATTAGAATTACAGGTGAAAGGCATGGCGTTGCCCCTGAACTGAAATATTGAGATCGACATTTGTTATTGCGTATCTACTACTAGCCGGTTCCCACCTTTTTATGCACATAAGATCGACTGAATGTCATTAATTCTCTTTGAGTGATAATGCGCCAAAATGCCCGTACTCGCAAAGACTATACAGTATTGTATACGATTATCTGTAAGGTAGGCCATTACGCCCCAAGCGATACTAACACGGACCAACACAGTAGATGGGTTAATATGATACTATTTGACTGCCTGGAATC
>NW_014583287.1:0-289 GCF_000485595.1 Priapulus caudatus
GTGTGTGTGTGTGTGTGTGTGTGTGTGTGTGTGTGTGTGTGTGTGTGTGTGTGTGTGTGTGTGTGTGTGTGTGTGCTAGGTTCCCCCGCCATGATACAAGCTCAATTCCTGCTCGCCATCATGCAGCGCCATTTTCTCCTATACCGCTCAGATATACCACCTGATTTTGACGGTTCCGGAAGTAGGCTTCCGCCTACGTCATCCGACAGTCTGCTGTTTCCGTCGCTATTGGATCTGCCAGATGACGTCATCACGGGCACGATCTCTCCCGTTTACGATGACGAAGGTG
>NW_014583287.1:1412-6181 GCF_000485595.1 Priapulus caudatus
TTTATGATATATCTGATATATAATATGGATATATATATATATACACGTACCACACATTCACGCACACACATCACGCACCAACAACTTGCCGCGCGCTACAACACACACACGCACGTACACGCCGCGCGCGCGTATTACACACACACACACACACACCACACACACACACACACACAACACAGCACACACACACACACACACACACATACACACGACACACATAATATATATATATGTTTACTTACATATTTACATACATATAATATACTATATGATATCATATCTTCCTCTTCCCGTGTTCCCCCCCCCCTCCGCTCTCCCGCGCTCCCGCCGTTCCTCTTTCTCCGTGCTAACAGACAGATAGTGAGTGATTCAGACGCGCCCCGGTGGCTCACGCGCGTGAATTGCTGCCGCAGACATTGACGCGTGTGAGACGTGGATGAACTGCAGCAACACGTTCCTGCAGTCGTACGTCGAGAAGCTTGTAGATCTACCCGCCTGCCCGTGCTTCTACCCCATCAACCTGCCATACGACGACAAGGTGTGGGACGACAATAAGGTAGGTGTATTATAAATAATATATAATATATATATATATTATATATATATATATATTATATGTATATATATATATATATATACATATATATAATATATATATATATATATATGTGTGTAAGGTAGAGAGAGACGACACTTCACGGGTGCGTGAACTCGCGACGCGAATGAATTCCATGCAGTAACTCGTTACTGTGGTTCGATGTTCCGATTACTTGGTTGTGAATTGCGTTCGAATTCGTTATATGGCATTTCTTTCGCTTCTATCTCTCATTCTCCCTCTCTCTATTTGTCTCGTTCTCTCTCTTTTTTCTCGCCATTTCTCTCTCTCTCTCTTTCGCGCGCTCTCTTTTCCTCTGTCTGTCTCTCTCGCTCTCCATCTCCCTCTCTCTCTCGCTCTCGCTTTCGCCTTCTTTCATGCCCTCTCCCTCTCTCTGCCGCACGCAAGTGTCTTTTCTTTCGGACTCTCTTTCTCTCTAGCGCGCACGTTCCCCCTCTCATCTCTCTTTAACTCTCCCACTCTCTCCCTCACTTCCACTCTCTCTTTTTATCTTCCTCTCTCTCTATCTCCCTCTCCCCCTCTTCCTCCCCTCTCTCTCCCCCTGTTTGCCTCTCACTCCCTCACTCCTCCTCTCACTCCCCTCCTCTCGCCTCACTCTCACCTCCCTCACTTCCCCCTATCCCTCCCTCTCACTCCCCACTCCCTCACTCCCCACTCACCCTTCTCTCATGCACGACCGTGCCGCTGTGTTATCGCCAGGCCCAGACACACCAGTGAGCGCGACGCGTCCCGGCGTCAACGAGGACGGACTGTCCGTGCTACAAGCCGGGAGCTCACTACGCCATTCGCAGCCTGCTAGTGAGCACAGCAGCACGCTCGCGTCGCCAGCACTGCTGCTACGACCGCCTTATGCGGCTGCTGACGCGCGGGGCCGCGGTGCAGGGCACGCCGAATCTCATCAGTCCGGGAGATATCGCCCGAACTGCATTACAGGTCGACATCACTGCCGTGGGATCATCTGCAGGCGACTGACGAGGGATTATTATAATCGCGCGGTTTTTTTCGACGTATTTAGGTGTCTTTTTTGTTTTTAGAAGATCCGCGATTTTTGGGGGGGGGGGAACCAGGAGATGATGTTTATATTTACGCTTCATTGCTACGAGCAACGTAAAATTTCGAGATCCAGTGTTGTATGTGGATGTGTGTGTGTGTGTGTGTGTGTAGTGTGTGTGTGTGTGTGTGTCGGCCTCTTGTGTGTGTCGTCGTGCGTGGGGCGTGTGTGTGTGTGTGTGGTATGTGGACCACGTCGGCCACCCCGTGGCGGCATGTGTGTGGTTCTGCTGCTGTAATGTGCGTTTGTGTGTGTATGTGTGTGTATGTGTGCTGTGTGAGCTGTGTGTGGCTGTGGGTATGTGTGTGTGTGTTGTGTGTGTTGTGTGGTGTGTGATGTGGTGTTTGTGCTTGCGTGCGGTGCGTGCGTGTATGCATGCGTTGCATGCTGCTGCGTGGGGTCTGCGTGTGATAGCCCCTGTGTTGCGTGTAGCTGCGGCGCCGTGCATGCGTGTCGCTTTTACTTCTAAGTTATATAAATCAAAACTATTCAAATTATGCGTTATTCATTTGCTTATAGTTGTAGCTAATCTCATAATCAACTTTCTTTGCCATAACAAAAAAGATAATTAATTAAGACGAATATTATAATCACCGCCCTTTTGACATCTGAAATGTTTGAGAGAGATGATGACGAACAAGGTGTACGCTTGAGAGAGTGTGAAATATTTTCATGTTGCGCTTATAAGTTTCAATGAATGTTTGCGCTCGTGCATCTAAAAAGACGGCTAGCCATAAGTTTCTTACTCTACAAACAGAATTCTTGTACAAAAAGGATCATTATATTGTAGACCTGTTGCTCATGTTGAGTAAAATATTACTGCGGATTACTTTCATTTGAAACCCATTAAAAAATGAGGCCAGCGAAGAAAGGCGTTTAAACAGCATTTGAGATGGCATGTATAACATTGTAATGAGTTTAAAAATGCACGAGACGCTTGAACAGTGCATTAATTATGCTATACTCCTAGGTACAACAAGTGCGACATATCGAAACAACCCATGAATGTTTGGTACGGAGATTCAGAGCATGACTGAAATTCCTACGCCAAGCCAGAAGACGCGCAGGAGTTTTTGATACAGCCCGCAGCCCGGACACTACTGTTGAAGGCACGTGGGGCCAAAGTAAAGTAGCTACCCTCACGCGACTTGCTTTAGCAGAGTGAATGAATTGCAGTTTTCGTGGATTTGTTATAAATTGCTTAAGTAGAAATTACTTAATTGCATTCGCATAACTTGCAAATTATCGTTGTACAATACATTTTTTTAACATCAATGTATTATATATATATAATGTTTCAATTCAGGTTGAAGCTTTTTCTCGGCAGCATGATTACGTGTTCTACATAATATACTACAAAGATAACATTAAACTCTGCTATTTCTTGATACTTGCCAGGTCGCACCTACATTTTATATGGCTGAATGCCAATGAATTATTATCATGAATATAATTATATTCTTGACATATTTCTGACTTCCGACGCTCACAGATACAACTTAGTAAAATTAAAGTCTCGTTTCATCTGAAACCAAACAGCGACGTCAAGCAGCTAGCACAATTTACTGGAAAACCGATCGCTAATATTATAAAGCAAGCTCGGCAAACTGTTGCGTATGACATTAAACTGTAAAAATTCCTTATATGGCGACCAACGAGAAATACTTGCGATAATATGCGTTGCTGTACAGTGCTGAATAATGTGCTGATTTTATCATATAATTGCATCTGATGAAAATCGCGCAAGTTGATATTTTATCATAATAAACCGTTAAAAGTAAAACTGCGGTGGGTTGTTGTTGGACAGTTGCGCAACTGGTCAAGAATAAATATATTCTGTGTGTCAAGAATAATATATAGGGGCCTATTTAGAGTCAGAATAAAGTAAACAGGTTAAACATTAAAAAAATAATGAAATAACAAAATGACAAAATAACAAAACCCTACCGCACTGGAAAATTACATATATACGCTATAATAATTTTTATAAATCAAGTGAATGTCACAGTCAGTGAATTCACGCAGGTTGCTTTTATTAGAATAGAGAACACACAGAATTATAGCAGGTATCCGCGTCCCAACACACACACACACACACCGCACACGCGACGCACGCACGCACGCACGCCACGCACGCACGCCAACGCACGCACGCACGCACGCACGCACGCACCGCACACACAACACACACACAAAACACACACACAAAACACACACACCGCCACCCGACCACCGCCACCACACGACACACGACACACACACACACACACACACACACACACACACACACACACACACACACACACACACACACACACAAATACACAGTGACACACATTATATAATAATTATAATATACGCACGCACGCGCGCGCGGCCTGTGGATGATAATGTTCAAGGCGAACCGGTAGGTGGCGCGCACCGCGCGAAGTGCAAGGGTGCACGCGATCAGTCGGTTTCATGGAAACATATATCCACCTTGTAACAGAGCATATAAATCAACGTTCTAAAACAGAGCATATAAACCAATGTTGATTTATATGCTCTGGTTGTAAACAGTTGTAAATATTCTCTGCTGTAAACATGGCAAACTTTGCCTTCGCGCATTTACTGGGAACTGAATGACTGTTTATATAGACGCTCGTAACACGTTCTTTGGCCATCAGACTCGGTGTCACAGACACAGTGATGCGTAAGAAAGTGTAACTCGTTAGCAATCTAAATGATATATAATTATTCCCATCTATTGAGGCGTAGTCTACATACTTCAGTTACTTGCAACCGGAATGTTAGTGGTCTACTCGTGCATTCGAATGAGATGTTATCGAAATGTAAACGAGCTTCAGCAGTGCGCAGACAAGCTAAAGCTGTTCGCCAAGCGCTTATACAGTGGCGAGACACATGGTACTGGTAGGCCTATTGGTAGGACCACGCATACTGCACTGCCACAGACACTTGGAACGTTTCAATAATAAAATGATTGTAAATAAACACGAAGTGTATTTACTACCAAAGTCTTAATGTTTCTTTCTTTTGCCTATTAATATTATTACTGATAATTTAAGCGCCGTTCAAAGGTGCAAATCCACTTTAGGCACC
>NW_014583288.1:0-1918 GCF_000485595.1 Priapulus caudatus
ATTGTGTTGTGTTCGTGTTGTGTTTGCTGTTAGTGTTGTGTTGTGTTGTTGTGTTTTGTGTGGTGTCTAGAGCTGTTGTGTTGTGTTTGTTTGTGTCTGTTTGCTGTTGCTGTTGTCGTTGTGTTGGTGTTGTGTATACTTATGTTATAGTTATGTTATGTTTATTTATTTTTGTATTTGTAATTTGTTTTCGTGCTTATGCCTAGGTTGCTATGTTGTAATTATGTATTTTTATGTTGTTTTTTTGACAAGAAACCTTTTATGTATTTTTATGTATTTTTATAGATAGCATCTGTGACTCATTATTATAGAGCCAACTTCTCTCATACTTCCCTCATCATAATGCATCCCTGCCGGTATGCATGGATTATATCTCCTGTACAACTCAGAAACACATCGCCGTCACATTACGGAATCATATGAAACATGGCACTTTCTTCCGTCTGCCTGCGACAAAGACTGTTCAAGCGTTCGCGTGTGCCTTAGATTCTCGATTGATTCGCGAACGTGTATAATTGTTTGCGGCATCCGCCTTGATCGTGTTTGGATATTCTAAGCCAACGAGATCGGGCATACTTCCGGCACCGTCTATCAAGCTATGCGTTATTATAAGTATAGGCGTGCTACTGTTTCTGTCAGGGTTAGGCATTCGGGCAGCATTGTACAAGAATGTTTTCATCCGTCCAACTTTGAGTGTATGCATCCTCTCAAGGGGGAAATGGATCGTGATAGAATCAGCTATTCGCATATAAAAGTATATAATCAGTTGCACGTGCACGTGAAAGTTATTTCCCATAACACGGTGAAAATACCCATCCTGTTTCGGTCACGAGTAATATTCTCTCGGTGTGCGTACGTATGCGTGTGTGTGTGTGTGTGTGTGTGTGTGTGTGTGTGTATGTGTGTGTGTGTGTGTGTATGCGTGTGTGTGTGTGTGTGTGTGTGTGTGTGTGTGTATCGATAGTAAACATATGCAAAGGGCCACGTTGCTGATGTGACCAAATCAGCAAAAATCCGTATTTTCGACTCTAGCACTGCGCTCCAACAAAGCCGACGTCTAAACCAACACGAAAACACAGCATAAAAGTCTTGGCGTACGATATAGGACATTTGAGATACAAATCCGTCGGCTGGCCCAGTTTCCGAGTGAAACAAGCTACGGCTATAAAACCGCCCTGTGCTTGGCAAACTATAATATAATTAGTTCCTATATCTCCCTCACAGTGCAGTTAACGTATAGGGAGAACAGGCTTTTGCTCGCATGTTAATAATAAGTCAAACTTCAACTGGAGCAATATCACTGTTGTGTACTCGCCCTACACTCGGATATGACTGTTCACAGTATACAACAGTTGTAGGCAACGCACAATGTGATGGTAGAATACGTCACGCACATTGACTGGGGTAGATACGTCATTCCCATTCCCCACATCGGCATGCAAATCCTCACTTACTCGTGTATCATGTGTTCAGATAATATTGAGAATATATATAAGATAAATAAATATAATATATGAAATATAATATAAAGAATTCGTTAAACAACTTTTTAATATATATATATATATGTGTGTGTGTGTGTGGGGGGGGGGGGGGGTGCATGTGTGTGTGTGTGCGTGCGTGCGTGCATGCGTGCGTGTGTGTGTTGTATATATGTTGTATTGTATTATGTTATGTTATGTTATGTTATGTTATGTTATGTTATGTTATGTTTTGTTATGTTATGTTATGTTATGTTATGTTATGTTATGATATGTTATGTTATGTTATGTTGTGTTGTGTTGTGTTGTGTTGTGTTGTGTTGTGTTGTGTTGTGTTGTGTTGTGTTGTGTTGTGTTGTGTTGTGTTGTGTTGTGTTGTGTTGTGTTGTGTTGTGTTGTGTTGTGTTGTGTTGTGTTGTGTTGTGTTGTGTTGTGTC
>NW_014583288.1:5509-6180 GCF_000485595.1 Priapulus caudatus
GTGTGTGTGTGTGTGTGTGTGTGTGTGTGTGTGTGTGTGTGTGTGTGTGTGTGTGTGTGTGTGTGTGTGTGTGTGTGTGTGTGTGTGTGTGTGTGTCTGTGTGTGTGCGGGCGTGGGCGCGCGCGCGTGCGTACGTACGAACACGTGTGATTAAATGTACGTATGTGTATTAAATTCATCGGTGCCCGTATTTCTTGTCATTGCGATCTTTTGCATGGCGTGTGCGTGCGACACAGGACTATTATATGGCCTGATTTTGCTCTCTGCGTGCCGATGTCTAACCTCGATGCAACTAGTTTTTCTCAGACTGACTCGTACCTGGTTCCATGGGGTGACGAGAGCATACCGTATGGAAATACGACACACATATACAGTCAGGAGGGCATGGCCCGAATGTACAGTTAAAGGTGGAGGGGGGGTCTGGCCCGCGAGGCAAAGGTTGTGCTCGATTCATTTCCACAAAGAGCCCATCTCATCGCCCACAAACACGCGAATTTACCTAAGCGAAAGGGTTAATTGCTACCTGTCTGGCGAGCGTCGTTAGTGAAAGCTCGCGGAACAATAGCTGCGCACAGCGGTAGCCGCTGATCATGAGGGTCAGAGCGGAGCAGGCGCGGTCTCTCTTTCTCTCTCTCTCTCTCTCTCTCTCTCTCTCTCTCTCTCTCTCTCTC
>NW_014583289.1:0-1971 GCF_000485595.1 Priapulus caudatus
CTAGAGAACTCCGCAGCCTAGAGGAAAACTAAAGATATTTTCAGAATCAGCACGTCTGGGAGGTGGTTCTGGCTGAAACAAGAGTACATAATAGAGATGTATGGATGTATGATGTATATAGATGACATATAGATAATATGATATATCTCCATTATGTACTCTTGATAATACATAGTAGATGGTAAATCGTACATGGTATAGTTAATAGTCTACACAGGACACAGGGCACAGGCGACATTAGACACATGAGACAGGCTACATGACACAGGACATATGATACATGACATAAGACTCTGACACAGGACACAATGACAGAGGAAACATGACACAGGACACGTGATACATGACATAGGACACAATGACACCGGACACAATGACACACGAAACATGAGACATGACACATTACACAGGAAGCATGACACAGAACATATGATACAAGACACATGACATATGATACATGACACAGGACATATGATACATGACAGAAGAAACATGATACATGACACAGGACATATGATACATGACAGAGGAAATATGATACATGACACAGGACATATGATACATGACAGAGGACACAAAACACGGTACATTGTACAAAGCACATAGGATACAGCGCACATGACACAATACTACGAACATAGACGTGATCCTAACATATCCGTAAGTTAAAAAAAATCCTTCGCGAACACTACGTCCAATTAATATTGCCCCTCGCTAGGAGAGGACATGGCAGAAAGAGTGTATAAAATACATATATTGTGTTTTATTATACACTTCAGATAGTAGCAGTAACAAAGGTGGCCTTGCATAGATCACCAAGCCCTCCCCCGCACCCTTTATTAGTCTTGGACATTGGTCAACATTGGTTCTTTGTCAGTGGTCTACGACGCCTCCAGACATGGCCCCTATAAAGGCTGACCGCTGACCGCTACGTCACTGTCATGAGTGTCATACGGTGTCACGTGTGTCACACGGTGTCACACGGGGGGTTTTCTGTCACCGCGGACTAAGAGGTGGAGGTGCGGGCCAGGTGATAACTATAAGTGGGGAAGTTGGGAGGAGCTGGCAGTTACTGAGTTAGGCTACGGGCGCATGTATTTGCGCGTACAAAATTACATTGTCCGACAAATGCACATACCACCCGCACGCACGCGCGCGCACGCACGCAACAGCACGCACGCACGCCACTTGCGGCCGCGCGCAACGCACGCACGCACGCCAGCCGCAGCGCGCGAGCGCGTGTAACAGTGTACAGACTCAGTAATCATCCCTGGATCATCTCTTCCCACCAGGATAACACAGAGGGCGCGTGCAGGAGACTTCACTGTGACTGACTGCTGACTTCCATCAGCTTGCTATACGCAACCCCGACCATCTACGGGGAGTGTGTCAAATGCGGCGTGGCGGCGGCGTCTGCTTTACCGCCTTCTTTAAGGCGGATTATCGGCCCGCAACCATGGCTACAAACACTCGGCGACGATCGGGTTCAAAAACACCTCTGCGAGCCGAGCGTCGCTACATCTCTTCATGGATTTACCTGGTGGTAACCTGTGTACTGGATCGGAGCGCGGGGGCCAGCTGCCGCGAAGGTACGCCCGTGAGCGCCCTTCTAGTAAACGGCCCGGGTTCTTCTATGCACACCCGCGAGATATGCAAACAACGATTCTCCCCTCCATTGTGCGCGCGAACGGGAGAGAGCGCGGCGGGATAAGCAATATATATTATTATACTGCCTTCTCCGTCTATTGGCACAGCTACACGGCACCGCATTCCATCGCGGACGCGCCCGCCCGCCGGCTACTGTTGCTACCCGCCGCTACCGCCGCTACTGCCGCTGCTGCACCGCTGCTCCTGTCAGATCGACCCAAGAATCAAGAAGAATATTCACCGCCAAGAATTACCTGACTGTCCGTAGAAACCGCGGGGACAGTTAAGAAAGACGGTTCGCGTTTCTCGGATTACTATATCTGG
>NW_014583289.1:5606-6178 GCF_000485595.1 Priapulus caudatus
CCTCTCTCTCGCCCTCTCTCTCGCCCTCTCTCTCTCTCTCTCTTTCTCTCACTCGCTCTCCCCCTCTCCTTTTATTTCTATACCCCTCCCTGTACAATCGTAAACATTACTGTCTACATATTAATAAAGCAAGCACATCAAGTACACCAAAAAAACATGTATGTAATCAGAGGTAAGATAATGACAGGGGTAACTAATGACTGAGAATAAGATTGTCATTATTCACTCCTGATAATGGTTACGTCACTGTCCGGCTCCCGATGCCAGTCACGTGTCTGTGACATTCTTCATAGATATCGGGCCGTCAATTATATAGATATATAGATAGGTAAGCAGACGTTACCACGTGCACGCGGGGACAAGGAATTCCTCGTACCTGGGAGAACGGGAGCTGCCCTGAATAAGCGCTGAAGAAGCGCATTTCACGATCGCGAATGTCGAGCCCATAATCTTCACCTGATCTATCGAATGCACGCACGCACGCACGCACGCACGCACGCACATACACACACACACCGCACACGCACGCACGCACGCACGCACCGCACATGCACACACGCACGCACGCACAC
>NW_014583290.1:0-426 GCF_000485595.1 Priapulus caudatus
GGGGGGTGCATGCTGGGGAGGGGGTGCATGGTGGGGAGGGGGGTGAATGGTGGGGAGGGGGGTGCATGGTGGGGAGGGGGGTGCATGGTGGGGAGAGGGGGTGCATGCTGGGGAGGGGGGTGCATGGTGGAGAGAGGGGGGGGGGGCTAATAGAACAGTACTGTCAGCATAGGTCTTCTACACGCACTCACTGACACAATCACATACACACACGTATGAACACACACACGCCCGCAAGCACGCACGCACACACGCACGCTAAGACAGACGCACATGCACACACACACGCCCGCAAGCACGCACGCACGCCCGCACGCTAAGACAGACCCACACGCACACACACACACCCGCAAGCACGCGCGCACACACGCACGCTAAGACAGACGCACATGCACAAACACACACCCGCAAGCACGCGCGCACACA
>NW_014583290.1:1775-3314 GCF_000485595.1 Priapulus caudatus
ACACACACACACACACACACACACACACACACACACACACACACGCACGCGCACTCACGCACGCACACACGCGGTGACGCACAGCAAAAGCTACTCACAACATCCGAGTCATCGCCAGCATCGTCGTCGTCCGTGTCAGCAAAGATGTTCATGTGTTCCAACTCGTTCCCCGAAACCTTCAGGTCTTCTTCCCTCATCAGATTTCCCGTCCCAATCGGTGGCGCCACCCGTGGCATCGTGGGCGAACCAAACGGATCGTCAAGCATGTCATCCTTCACATAGAGACATTAAAGAATATTAATTAATAATTTATTATAAATTATTTTTATTATTATATTATTATTAGTGGTCTACGTCACTAGCGACGATACAAATCATGGCAATATTATTGACCAACGCACATTGCATTTAGGATTTGAATGCACATTGTACCCGGTCAATGCACCTAGTCACCTTGAATGTCCAGTGTCACCCTAGTTCACACCCCCTCTCAAGCAGCATAGCTTATCTTTTCTTACTTCCTCTTCCCCTGTCAACCATGCGACATGGTACCTTGCTATTGTTACTCCCCTGTCAGCCACATCTTACATTATCCAACATCTGTCAACCACTATATCTTACCGTGTACCACCCGAGTCATTCAGTTAGTATTTCCCAGTATTTCATCTTAGTCAGTCACATCACTGTCAGCCACATCTTTCTTTATCACATCCTTATCACATATAATGTCACACCCCTGTCACCTACGTCATACCTGTGTCCCATATGTCACACCCCTGTCACCTTTAAAATCACAACCATCATCCATGTGACCTATGTCACACACCTGTCACCTATAACGTAACACCCCTGTCCCGTATAACATCACACCCCTGTCACCTAAAACATCTCACCTCGTGTCGCCTGTATATAACGTAACACCCGTCACATCATTAACAAGGTAGCATCTCACCTGTAACGTAGCTAACGTGGCAGCTTTTACGCGGCCATTTACTCATCCGCTTTATTTATGCCGTGCACATTTTGAGGAAATGTTTGCGATAATTTCAGCTCGGCAGATGTACGAGTAGCAACAAAACATAGCTCGCAAAAACCCTCGCGCATGAGCCGAAAGAAGCCGAGCGAAGTTTGCTCAATGCGCGTAATCAAGCGAGGAGCGACATTGTCAATTTACGGCCGCATCGAATCGTGTCGTGTGCGTCACACACAGCGGAGGAAGGTGACGGCCACGGATCGGGAGTGACGACGGCTAAAATGGCGTTCTCTTGTTTCAGCGAGAGCCGAACGTCGACCCGTATGAATTCATCGACGAGGATGCGCAGCCTCCTGTCGCCGACTTCAGGACGAGACGTAGCGACGACAACCTGCGAGGGGAGATGCAAACTTACAATGCTACTGCGTTAGCTACGTCACGGCGGTTACAGAGATGCAAACATCTCTGTAACCGCCGTGACGTAGCTAACGCAGTAGCATTGTAAGTTTGCATCTCTGTAACCAAACTTACAATGCTACTGCGTTAGCTACGTCACGGCGGTTACA
>NW_014583290.1:4411-6178 GCF_000485595.1 Priapulus caudatus
TCTCTCTCTCTCTCTCTCTCTCTCTCTCTGACTCCCTCGCTTGCTCACTCTCTTTTTCACACAC
Organism: Priapulus caudatus; assembly: GCF_000485595.1. Lineage (NCBI taxonomy): Eukaryota > Metazoa > Priapulida > Priapulimorpha > Priapulimorphida > Priapulidae > Priapulus > Priapulus caudatus. The sequence continues at coordinate 4,476 of NW_014583290.1, forward strand.
GCACGCGCGCACACACACACACACACACACACACGCACGCACGCACGCACACACACAGACGCACGCACGCACGCACGCACGCACGCACGCTCTCTCTCTCTCTCTCACCCCCTCTCTCTCATACCAGTTTTTGTTCCCATCACACAGCGGCAGGCAGGACCATTGAATCATCGGAGCTTCCATGAACAAGGCTGGCGTATGTTGCTGAGCACGTGCCAACAACACTCAGCAGCTATTTACTTGCACTTTTACAACTTCTGCGAAAACTGTTTGGCAAGACACGCTACCCGGTTAAACACGAGTATACGGCGAGCAGGGCACACCGCAGGACTAGCTCGCTCTGCGCTCACGCCTGAGGTTAAACAAGCAATACTTGGCCGGGGAGATGAACAAGAGAAGCAAACGTTTTCCCCCGTCTCTCACAACAGTCTGTCTAACCTGTAACTGTAAGAGAACGATTGATTACAAAATCATTCAGAGCAGCAATGATTGCACGCGGATTTTTCTTCTTACCGCCTTTTTAATGGGTACTAGATTAGATCGTAATTAACCGTGTCATGGTACAAACCCACCATGACAGTGAGATGTCTGTTGACACTGCTCCCGTCTACCTTGACAGCATCATCACTATGCCAAGTACCATCGTACAGCACTTTGCCTCCTCGCACGTATACACGCCCGCACGCACGCATGCACGCACGCACGCACGTGTTTGCGTGCGTGCACCTCTGCTCGTGTGTGTTCGTCCGTGAGTGCGTGCGTGTGTGCATCAGTATATGTGTGAGTGTGTTTGCCCGCGAGTGCGTGCGTGCGTGTGTGTATCTGTATATGCGTGCGTGTGTGCATCTGTATATGCGTGCGTGTGTGCATCAGTATATGCGTGAGTGCGTGGTCGCGAGTGCGTGCGTGCGTGCGTGGTCGCGAGTCGCCTAAAAGCGGCCACACGCGCGCGCGCACGCACGCACGCACGCACTCACGCACTCACACACGCACACGCACACACACATTACCGCCGCCGCCGCGGCTTATTCCGCAACGCCGAAGCGACGAGAGTCGTGTCCGCGAAAAACACAAATTGATCCACTCTGCTCATCACGTAATCATCAGGGGGCGAGTTAGCGGCGGACGCCGGGGGCACACGGGCGTATGATGTAGTAACGCTCGGGCCAGGGTTGTCACAACAGCAGCTGCGCGTCCGCGAACCTAGGATATAATAGGCCAGTGGTTGTTAGGATCCGCGTCGGGTGCGTAACGAAGCGAAATGATCTAAAGCACCCAATGTATATTATGCATTAACACCGGAATGGCAGTGTGTGGTAGGGGGGAGAGAGAGGTGATGGAGAGAGAAAATGAGCTAAACGTACCATACTTTACCGCTGAGTCTTACATTGGAATTACGCCGCAGGTGATGAATCAAAACTCACATGACCTGCTGCCACTCACTATCTACAAGAATATCAACGCGAACTCTCCATCGTAGTAACTCGGCATAGAGTGGAATTACCTTGCGCGCAGCTGTGTCTGAGACGAGGGTTATCGCACGAGATTGAAACCCTGTCATTTGTATCGCATGGCCTTCATCTCTCCCTCGCTATCTCTTTCTCGCTATCTCTACCAAGCGCTTTCTCATCCTCTCCCTCCCTCCAGCTCTTTCTCGCTCTCTCACTCTCTCTCTTTCTCTCGCTCTCTCGCTCTCTCTTCCT
>NW_014583291.1:2500-3546 GCF_000485595.1 Priapulus caudatus
GTGCATGGCGACGTCCGATGGTTCAAGGAAGGTGAAATTTAAATTGACCGCGTCACGAATTTTATATGTTGATATTTGTGAAAAAATTGGTGATATTTTTTTACATTAAAAGTAAGTACTAACGAGACTAAATGTATCGTCAAATTCTTACCTGATAAGATTATTTCTCAACTAGTTGAAAATCAAAAAAACCTGGATGATTTGATATTATTATCCTGACATTAATTGCTTGCTATGAGCTATGTAGGAGCCACGAGTGTATGTCTATACCAAACAATAAAAATTATAGTAAAATAAAAAGTATAATGCAGCAATTTAACCATAAAAAGTTAACAGAATTACTTACATTTTGTGAAAAAGTGGAAATATATTATATGTAATGACTTTAATGCAATACTGCTGGTGTTGTTCGGCAATAATTCCCCGGATGTTACAAGGATGACGTAACAAACAAATGAGCAATGGTGACGTAAGATATAAATCAATGACGATGACTTGATTTAAAATAAATAAATAACGACAACACGATAGATGCAAGTAGGAATGCCATTGACGGTGCAGGGGGAGTCTTATGCTATGGAGTCTTTGCTTTTCTGTGGAGGTCTTTGCTTTGCTATATGGAGTCTTTGCTTTGCTGTGGAGTCTTTGCTTTGCTGTGAAGGTCTTTGTTTTGCTGTGAAGGTCTTACTTTGCTATGAAGTCTTTGCTATTACTATGGAGTCTTTTTTGTGGAGGTTTACTTTGTTGTGGAGGTTTTTGCTTTGCGATGAAGTCTTTGCTTTGCTGTGGAGCTCTTTGCTTTGCTGTGGAGGTCTTGATTTGCTGTGGAGGTTTTTGCTTTGTTGTGGAGGTCTTTGCTTTGCTGTGGAGGTCTTTGCTTTTCTATGGAGTCTTTGCTTTGTTATGACGTATTTACGATGCAGCCGCGGCCACGAATCTGCAGCGTGGAGCACGACAAAGCAATGAAAGCCGCGCCAGATGAAACCTCGCACAAGTGTGAAGCCTTTGCATTGCAAATCGAGTGAATCCCATCTTACGGCTCGCTT
>NW_014583291.1:4033-6173 GCF_000485595.1 Priapulus caudatus
CAAAAACGTAACGCGCGAACCAAAAAAATTAGCAATTACGACCATTGGATTTATTCTCGCCCTACGTGCAGAGTCGAAACGCTTCTGCAATCGCCAGAACTGCTCAATTGACCGATTCTCGGGCTTTCTCTAGTACCCAAAGGGATTCGAGTAGTTAGTTCTACATAGAGGGCAGCGAGTTGGATGAAATGGCGCCACGAGGTGGCGCTGTTCGCGCTTCGCGCGTATATCCGGGCTGCAGATCGTCTAGAACTGCAAAATACATGTTACAGCTGCGAGCGAGTGGAGAGTGGAACGCATTTATCTTGTGAATTACAGTTGTCATTATTCTTCCAAAATGACTAGCAGCTGTGTTTACACTAAGAAAGTGTACAATTGAGCTATCATATGGCGCGAACGATTTGAGTTACTTTTCTAGAAATCTAGATACATATAAACACATGTGTTATCCATGATCTCTGTGATTCTTGAGTTTATTGAAGCGCGAGTGGTTTAATTAATTAGCAAGTATCTACGCGCGGTATCGCACAGGTTAATATACGCATGGCTTGGGCGGTAAGAAAGTGTACAATTAAACTATCATATTGCGCGAACGATTTGAGTTACCCGGAGGGAACAAGGAGGGAATGTTCCCCCTTCTTTTACACCTCTTGACCTTTGACCTCCAGCTTCGACATCCCAACTCGTTTTGACGATCCCCCCCCCGACATCCCCAATATTGTGACCGTACATCAAGCGGTTAAGATTTGTGCCCAACTGTTGACGCACGGACGCACGCACGGACGCACGCACGGACGCACGCACGCACGCACGCTCATGTGATTCTACAAGCTGCATCTGAATATGTCAGATGAGCTAAAAATGCTGAATGGCGTGACACTGATAGTAACAGTACTGAGCTGTATAAGTAAGGTGACAGCGAGCATGAGCTTCTTTTGTTCACTGGTCCTTCTTCCATCTTCCGGTAGTATTACAAACCTCGTAGCTTCCTTCGTTTTGACAGAAATCGTACTTTTGCACGACATGGTTTTCACGTTAGTTACCGTCGTGTGGCGATGCAAAGCCCGAAATTCGCACACACAGCTAGTTGAAGGAGGCGCGCCAGGGATGGCGTCTCCCGTACGTTATCTAGCTCCCGAAGAAGTTTTTGTTTGGCTAACAAAGCCGAGTGATGACAATGTTAACTCTCGCCTTCATCACATACAGATGGTCATGATAGGTAATTGGTAAGTGTAAACACATGCGTTTGCCTGCAATTGCATATTAACGGTTGCTATGCAAAACACATGTGCGAAAAGCTACAATCAGCTGGAGCGTCAATTTACTCCTAAGATTAATACACACTATTCCTCCGCGGATGAAGTAGTTCAGATATTTTACCAGCGCAGCGTTTATTTAAAAAAAACTGCGGGATTCAACCAGAAAAACAAGGCATTCTAACTATAGTTTAAATGTAAAATAGTTTTAATTTTTAAACCAAGCATGGGTGGAACGTAACTTAATTTCTAGGCGAATTTTCTGCACTCGACTAGGCTACGGCCGAAAAGCCCTGGCGCGCCTCCTTCAACTAGCTGTGTGTGCGATTTTTGGGCTTTGCATCGCCACACGACGGTAACTAACGTGAAAACCATGTCGTGCAAAAGTATGATTTCTGTCAAAACGAAGGAAGCTACGCGGTTTGTAATACTAACGGAAGATAGAATAAGGACCAGTGAACAAAAGAAGCTCATGTTTGTATACATTTGTATTTTTATTCACATCGAACTCGTACGACAAAATGTAGTGAAATCAGTACTAAATACGTGTCAAACTCGTTTGTCTTTATTAACTCCTGATGTAGATGTAGATGGTTGCCGCACTAACTGGCCGAAATTATCTACTTTCGCATGCGATTCAGTTCGAGAAAATCGGTATATTACAAATCCCTTGACTTGATTTCGTAAAACCCTTACAAAATTTACTTTACTACGGTAGCTACACGAGCTTGTTTTCAATACGGAACAAACCCACATGCACCTTGTCGTAGAAAGCCATACCTGTATACGTGAACAACTATATTATAAATATTGTATTATACATTATATTGTACCTGCACCGTTATAAGAGAGAGCAATACAGTCAGACATAACGCTAAGGTGCT
>NW_014583292.1:0-6172 GCF_000485595.1 Priapulus caudatus
GGCAGACCGGCAAGGGGGCCTGGCGTAGCTTTGGAACTCGGGCTGTTGGATGTCCGAGGCAAGTTTTGGCGACCATGGCACATTTAGCTGTCGGGTCTGCTAGTCTGGTCAGGCTAAGCTGACCCCAGAACATTTAACGTGACTGGCTGGTGTGACTGGTCGAGCTTGCGACTGAGCGATGTCGATCGAGGTTTAAGACCTGTGGGTGGCGGTGGTGAGCGTGCTTTGTTTGTAGCACATCATGGCCTTGGCTAATTTTACTTTATTCGAGATCTGTAGTGCTGCGTTTTGTTAGCATGACTTGAGCCTCTGCATAGTAGCTGCTGTATTGGCACGCCTGGTGGTTAGTGTAAGAAAGCTAGGGGCGAAATTTAGGATAAAGCGCGTCTTTGTTAGTGGATTTGGGCCGTGCAAGTAACTAGCAGTAAGAGCTTGGCACATCTCTGTGCGCAGATGGCTGGGAATGCAGTACAAGCTGTTCTCGTGTGATGTTGCAGATGGCTAATTTATACGATAACAGCGCTAGGTGATGCGCGAGCCGGTGTATGTCGGGAGTGATTGTCGATACGGGCCCTACGCGATGTAGGTCTGTTCTGCGGCAGGGGCTATTCGGCCATCTGTCACAGACGTAACTGTGAGTTGCCTATGGGGCTCTCCTGCACAGATGTTCGGTTGAACATCTAGAACATGTGCTGCTGCTGCAAAATTACTGCTGCTGAATGTTTGGCTGCTGCAGCTATTAAACTGCTGCTGATGTTGCTGCTGGCTGCTATTACTTGGCTTGCTGGTGTTGCTGCTGCCTGCTAATACTTGCTGCTCGTATGCTGCTGCTGGCTATGTCTGCTGCTGATGTTGCTGCTGCTGCTATTACGTGCTGCTGATGGCTGCTGCTGCTATTACTGCTGCTGATGTCGCTGCTGCTGCTATTCACTGCTGCTGATGTTAGCTGCTGATAGTTCTGCTAGCTGCTATTATGCTGCTGATGTTGGCGCTGCTGCTATTACTGCTGCTGATGGTCGCTGCTGCTGCTAATTACTGCTGCTGTTTTTCGCGTGCTGCATGTTGCTGCTGCTGCTTATTACTGCTGCTGATCTGCTGCTGCATCGCTATTACTGCTGCTGGTGTTTTGCTGCTGCTGGCTATTACTGGCTGCTTGGATGTCGCTGCTGCTGCCTTATTACTGCTGCTGGTGTTTGCTGCTGGCACTGCTATTAATGGCCTCTGATCGTCGCCCTGCTGCTGTGCGCCTGCTGGCTGCCTCATTACTGCACTGCTGACTGTTGCTAGCTATGCATCTATTGGAGCTGCTGCTCGATGTTTGCTGCCGTCGCTATTACTGCTGCTTGATGTCGCTGGCTGCACTGGCTAATTACTGGCTGCTGATGGTGCTGCTCGATGTTTGCCTCCTAGTGCTGGCTGACTATTCTATGGGCTGGCTGATATGGTCGCATGCTGATAGCTGTGGTTAGCTGCGGCTAATAGCTTAGTCGGGCGCTTGGATGTGCCTGGCTCGCTGCTCAATTACTAGCTCGCCTGTGTGCGTGCTGCTGCTATTCAACTGGGCTTAGCTGGTGTTGCTGGCCTGCTGGCTATTAACTGCGTGCTGATGTCGCTGCTGCTGGGCTATTGAGCTGCTGGCTCGAGATGTTGCTGCTGGAAATGTACGCTGGCTCGCTGCATCCACTCGCTGCTGATGTTGCTGCTGATGCTATGCGCTGTTGCTTCTTCAGCAGACGATATCTAACCACACACTACTACTCTCTACCTGTGAATGTGTCTCCACGATGTGCATGACGACAACGGGGAACAAGCGAGAGCGGTGAAAAGCATTTGATGTGGCATTCGGCTAGCTGGCCATGCGTTGTCACTGTGCCCCCACTAACGCTCAAGGGGATCGTTGTCCGTAACAGGTTACAGATTGTTACCCGAGTACATATTATGTAATACACAAAGTGTACCAACTTGTACTACAGAAGTGTACCGCTAACCCTAACAGCTAACCTCTAACCCTAACCTAACACCTAACCCTAAAAACATACCTCATATAAAAATATAAACATAATACTAAACAACCTAGAAACCTACCCGGTAACATGACTGTAGTACCTGTTACGACAACGACCCTTCGTGCGCCACACTAACGACCGCCCACGCGTGTCTGAAACCTGTCTGCAGGTTTGTACAGACGCGGCTGGGTCAGGCACTGTGGTGTTGGGGGCATGTTGTGTGTGTGTGTGTGTGTGTAGTGTGTGTAGGTGCATAGTGTGTGGTGTGTATGTATGGGTGTTGGTGTGTGTGTGGCGTGATTTGGTGATGTTCACGTGGGCGTGTGTGGTGATGCAATGGTGTGTAGTGTATGTGGTGCGGTGTGTCGTCGTGTGTGCGTCGGGTGTGGTGTGTGTGTGTGTGGCGTTTGTGTGTGCGTAGCGTGCGTGCGTGGCGTAACATGCGTGTGTGTGCGTGTGGTGTGTGTTGTGATCGCTGTGTGGTGCGATCGCGTGGGTGCCGTGCGTAACATCGTGTGGTATGTGTGTGTGTGGTGTGTGTGTGCGTGTGTGTGTGTGTGTGCGTGTGTGTGTGTATGTGTGTGTGTGTGTGTGGGGGTGTGTGTTGTGTGGGTTGTGTGTGTGTGTGCGTGCGTTCGTGCATGCGTGGCGTAACATGCGTGTTGTGCGTGTGTGTGTGTGTGTGTGTGGGGGGGCGTGTTGTGCGTGTGTTGTGTGTGGGTGTGTGTGTGTGTGTGTGTTGTGTGCGGCCGTGCGTGCGTGCCGTACCATGCGTCGTGTGTGCGTGGTGTGTGGTGTGTGTGTTGTGTGTGTGTGTGTGTTGCTGTGTAGTGTGTGCGTGCGTGTGTGTGGTGGTGTGGTGTGTGTGTGTGTGCGTGTGTGCGTGCGTGTGTGCGTGTGTGTGGTGTGTGTGCGTTTGTGTGTGCGTGCGTGCTGCGTGCGTACAATGCTGTGTGTGCGTGTGTTGTGTGTGTGTGTGTGTGTGCGTGCGTGCGTGCGTGCGTACAATGCGAGTGTGTATGTGGTGTGTGTGTGTGTGTCGTGTGTGTGTGTGTTGCGTGTGTGTGTTGTGTGTGTGTGTGTGTGTGGGGGTTGTTGTGTGGTTGTGGTGTTGTGTGTGTGTGTGCGTGCGTTCGTGCATGCGCTGCGTACATGCGTAGTGTTGCGTGTGTTGTGCTGTGTGATGGGGGGGCGGTGCCCTGTGTGTGGTGCGTGTGTGTGTGTGTTTGTGTGTTGTGTGTGTGTGTGTGTGCGTGGCGATGCGTTGCGTGCGTAAAACAATGCGTAGTCGTGTGCGTTGTTGGTGTGTGTGTGTGTGTGTGTGTGTGTGATGTGTTGTGGGCTGTGTGTGTGGTGTGCGTGCGTGCGTGCGTACATGCGTGTGTATGTGTGTGTGTGTGTCGTGTGTGTGTGCGGTGTGTGTGGGTGTGTGTGTGTGTGTGTGGTGTGTGTGTGTGTGTGTGGTGGGTGTGTGTGTGTGTGGTTGCGTGGTTCGTCTAGCGTGCGTACATGCGTGTGTGTGCGTGCGTGTTGTGTGTGTGTGTGTGGTGCGTGTGTTGTGTGCGTGTCGTGCAGCTGCGTGCCGTGCGTGCGTGTTGCTGTGGCGCTGTGTGCGTGTGGCGTGTGTGTGTGTGTGTCGCGCGTGTGAAGTACGTAACGGTCGTGAGTGCCGTGTCCGTCGTGTGTCCCTCCGTCGGGCATATGTATAGAATGAAAGTTGTCATGACACTGGAACTCACCGCAAAAAAGGACACATGAATGAGTCGAGTGAAGAAGAAGTCAGTTTTAATTGAGCAACCATCGACCGTACATTATAAGAAAACGAAGAGTATAATGATGGAGAACTCCCATTAAATATACTCTTGATAATTTAATGTTAATTTTTTATGTGAAAATAAATAAATAATATTTCTATATAAATATAAATAATTTATAAACTAAAATGAATCACAATATGGTGACGGTAGAGGTGGCGCTAACACCCGCCTGATGGTTCATCTTAGCATAAATCAATTATAATCATCACTAATAATATATAATAATAATAGTATAAATCATAAAATATGGTTCATCAGCCAGCGAATCTTGCATTAAAGATAATGTTCAATTGAAAATCCTTGTAAACAATCGACCAGACCGAGGTGTCGACCACCACACGACTGTTTGTTTATCTGCCGTGTCTATTAATTGCAGAAAACCGCTTACCGTAATTTTGCATAAATTTGAATTATGCAAATAACAAGCGTCATGCAAAAATGAGCAAAATCCGTTGAACGAACTGACTAATGGCACATTCCCCAATTTTGCCAAAAATCGTGGCTCGGAGAAGTACGGTGCGACTGGCGTGCTCTAAAATAGGAAGTTAATATGGGAGCATAGGCAGTAACAACTATACCCAATTTCAAACATGTGGGTCAAACGGTATTCTGAGTTACCGTATGACCGTAAGCCAAAATGTTGACGGGACGGACGGACGGACGACGGACAGACCGGACGGACGACGGCACCCGGGACGGGGACGTAGAACGACGCGAGACCGACCCATGAAAAGCTTCAGCTTGACGATGTCAAGGTGAGGCTTAATACGAGATTCTGGTAGGGGATGCTCTATGGGGAAAAAGCATAGACCCGGTGTGACTGTCCAGTCTCTCCTGCCATAAGCCGCACCAAGCAGCTCGGCACGAAGGAACATCACTTTCATTACTGGTCTCATCTCTCCACGGCTCGCCCATACAGTCCGTCTCATCATAGAAACTTAATTTACAATTGGAGCGTGAGAATTCCAGTGCGGCTCTTCACGCCGCGCCAAATTCAATTAGCGACCGAGTCTGCATCTGACTGTCGATTGTGATTTATCGCCGGTAGTATTACTAAGGCTGATGTACTGGTCTTCTCCTGCATGTATCGTCCATCGTCGTCGTCGTCATTCCGTCATCGTCATCGTTAGCGTGTCCATCGTCATCATCGTCGTTTTCGGTTGTACCGCTATGTGCTCTCTCGCACACACACACACGCGCGTGCGCCGCCCATACACACACACGAGTAAACGCACGCGCACGCAACACACACACACACACACACATGCACACACACACACACACAGCACACACACACACACCACACACGCAAGCAACAACGCAACACAACACACGCAAGGCACGCCGACAAACAACGCATCAACGAAGCACCGCCACGTCACGCAACGCGACGCACAGTCACGGCGACGCACACACACACGACACACGGCACACCACACGCACACGCACTACGCACGACCGACACGCGCAACCAGACCACACGCAACGACACACACACACACACACACACACAACAGCCAGCACTGCTATAACCGCTTGCCGTAATGAAGCTAATACTTGCCACCCAACCAGACGACGAATTCCGTTTGATAGCCGTAGCAGCCATCCTCACTGAGAGCGTTGCTGAGAGAAGAGAGAGAGAGAGAGACGAGAGAGAGAAGAGACGAGAGTCACGCGGAAGAGGAGAGAGAGAGAAGAGGAAGAGAGAGCGAGAGAGAGAGGAAGAGTAGGAATCGAGAGGAGAGAAGAGCTGGCGAGCAGAGAGAGCGCGGAAGAAGGAGATAGATGGAGAGAGAGAAGAGCACGAAGGAGAGAAGACGCGCGAGAGAGAGAGAGGCGAGAGAGAGCGCGAGAGAGAGGAGAGACGAGAGGAGGAGAACGCGAGAGACAGAAGAGAGAGAGCGAGAGGAGATAGAGAGAGAGAAGCGAGGAGAGAGAACGAGAGAGAGAGAGAGAGAGCGAGCGAGAGAGAGAGGGCGAGAGAGAGGAGAGAGAGAGAGAGAGAGAGAGAGCAACGAGAGAGAGAGAGAGAGAGAGAGACTAATCACATTTCCTCTGAGATCGATGACACTAATTGCTTGATTAATCTCGATTAGGCGGCAAACGTGTGTGCGTGCGTAAGCGCGTGTGCGTGCGCGTGTGCGTGTGAGCGTGCGTGCCTGGGTACGTGCGGGCGTGCGTACGTGGGTACGTGTGTGTGTGCGTGGGCGCATGTGTGTGTACGTGCGTGTGTTGGTGTGTGTGTGTGCGTGCGTGCGTGCGTGCGTGGGTACGTGTGTACGTGCGTGCGTGCGGGGGCGCGCGCGCGTGTGTGTGTGTGTGTGCGTGTGTGTGTGTGTGTGTGTGTGT
>NW_014583293.1:0-2493 GCF_000485595.1 Priapulus caudatus
CGGCGGCGGCGGCGGCGCGACGATGCCAAACCCATAGTATCCCCACGAACTTCGTTCGGGGGATACAATAATGACTGGTAACACCTGCAAACCATATTTTACAACTGTGTACGTAAGTAAGGTCCTGGAGTATGCATGTGTTTTTAAGCCGTCTTATGTCTTATTTAGCGTTAAAAACTGCTTTTAAAACCCCTTAAAACTGTTTTGGGGCCAGTCCTTATTCATTCATATACCAATGAAAGTGTCAATGACACTATAGCTCACCTTGGGTGTGATAGAACAGGGAGATGATATTTAAAATTTGGTAAGTGTTTCAGTCATGATGGACCAAAATGTGATCAAATGTCCTTAAATTCCCTGTGTTATACAAATAGAAATGTCACTGTTTTGCTTCAGGGTTAGGTTTTATGCAAAACTAAATGTTTCAGATCTGAAAGTCTGAAATCTGGGTGAGAGATGGCGCTATGCCTAAATGATCGCCATTTTGGTTTGCGATTATCACGCAAATAAAAGCAATAAAATATTCCAGTCAAATTACTGTAACGAAGAATCTAAAACACAATATTACACGTAGGTATGATTAGGTAGGTAGGTAGGTAAATTTAACAAAATTGAATGAATCTAAATGGCCATTTTTAATTTTGCCAAAAGATGAGCATGGCTCGAAAGTAGGTCGACTGGTGTGCTCCAAAATAGGACGTTCAAATCCCTCCCATAGGAGTAACAACTGTATGCAATTTGAAACATGTGGGCGAAACGGTTCTTGAGTTATCGTTGACCGTAGGCAACCACTGAAATGCATAGTGAAATTGGCAAAATCTACATAATTTGCATAATTTTTAGAAAATATCGAAACCCCTGTGATATGTTTTGGGGCCAGTCCATATTCATTCACATACCAAAAATTAGCAAAATCCGCTGAACCTGAACTGACTTATGGCCATTTCCATCTTTGCCAAAAAGTGGGCGTGGCTCGAAAGTAGGTCAACTGGCGTGCTCCAAGATAGGACGTTCACATCTCTCCCATAGGAGTAACAACTGTATGCAATTTGAAATATGTGGGTCAAATGGTTATCAAGTTATCGTTGACCGTAGCCAAATGTTGACGGACAGACGGACGGACGACGACCCATGGCAATAGCTCATCTTGACAATGTCAAGGTGAGCTAAAAATGCACGACGGTTGTATTGTTGATTAATATTATCCGTTGTCCATATTCTAATAAAAGCTGTTAAATTTCACTCTGGTGTCTGTCTACCTACTGCATCACCGGCAAAATAATTATGCGGAAACCACAAGATCACACGTGTTGTAACAACCTCAAGGGCCACTACAATATAGACAAAAGGCTTCATCCGTATACAAGATAGGACACCTCACATACGCACATCTCAATCTACAGTCTCATACGCACATCTCAACCTACAGTCACATACGCACAGCGACATATACGTACTACTCACTCCACGCAATGAAAAGCTAACATGACCACATTGAATGGCTTTTTGAATGCTATACTAATACTGTTATCGCTATTAATGACACTAATATCGATATTATGAGTAGTTATTTAAGATTTATCTTGCCTGTGTGCCGATTCGCCTGTGTTGTCTGCTTAGATTTGCACAAAAATGGCGCCACGCAAGCTCGTTCGATTGTTGTTATCGTTCGAATAATTGTTCGTAGAGATGGCAGCACTTACCGATCACAATGGCGACCTGCTGAAGTGTTGTTGTCGTTGAAATATTGCTTTAGTAACGTTGTCATGCAAAATAAAGCTTAGTGACATAGCGCATCGTCTTCGCGACATTGGAAACCCCCCGGTAAGAGGAAAATGGGCACATTCCTTACGGCGGTTTCGGAGGAGATACGTGAAATTACGCGCGGCCGTTACAGTAATACTATATAGATTAGTATAAGAAACATCCATTTACCCCATGAAGTCACTGAACGTCCGTGAGGTGTTCTCGTATTAGACTGATGTTACAAATGTTAATGGTATGATTATATAACTGCTGTTATCATGAAACCGGTCTGATATCCTGACACACGGGTAACCGGTCTGATCTCCTGATACCAGGACACAAGGTGGTCACTTCCCCTAAATAATTACAAACGCAACTTTGCACCTCGCCCACAAACATTGCTGTAAAACAATCTCATGGTCTCTCCTGGGCTTGGTGCTTAAGTAGCATCCGTACTGTGTAGGGATGTTGACTGTTATTTCTACCAAAGCAGGACTAACCAGCCTTGTAAACAAACACTAACAACAAATCACTGTATACGTAATGTTCTTCTTACACACTCCAAGCAATCCCGCATCTCTGACTGCTCCTCACAGCACCCTGCAACCCTTTTTAATGTATCTCATTTTATGTATATTAAACTAGAAACGAGCAGTTGTCGCCAACTACATGTATCCCCCGTGATCTAGCTAAGTATGAATGGAATATCTCTGTAAGGACGTAGAAGGCAGGTAAAGTTAAATAAGT
>NW_014583293.1:4928-6169 GCF_000485595.1 Priapulus caudatus
AGAGTAACGCATTGAAAAACCGTCTTACAGTACTTGCATGATGCTTTTCAAACGATTTCAACATTTACACTCTTTATAGAGGATTCTCCGAATATTTGCTAACTTTCACGAAGAATTTCTTGTTCAAGTAGTGTTGAACTGGCTGACTGGCAAATCAAGCCGTCTGGTAACATCACTAAACAGAGGAATTGCTTGAACTTCTTGATTAGCTCCAAAACCATCAGCTGATGTGATGTTTTGACACTGGAAGCCTGGCATATGGGAAGGAGAAGGGAGAAGAGACAAAGATAAGGGGAGGGGAATGTTGAATACGCAATATAGCTACTTTCCTCACCGCCTTAGACTAGGTTTTGTTATCAATCGAGTTGTACATGTGTGTGTCATATATATTGACAGACTTGATAAACGCCACAAATTCTATTTTTATCTTCCAATCACAAGTTGGAGCAATTCCTCTGTTTAGCCGCATGTATATAATACTAATAGTAATACTAATCTGGGGGTAAATTCATCAACACACGTACGCAAAATATTTTTCATAAATCTTGTGTACGCAATCGACATTGCTTAGTTGCAATTCATCAACACAGCTATTTAGAAAATTTGCGTACAATTTCGCGTACGCAAGCGAGGCCATTTTAGGTGTGATTGATCAAGCTAAAATTTACGTAAATCTTTGCGTAACTTTACACGAGCTGAAGAGGTGCCGTAAACCACTCAAAATTTCCCCAAGTGTTTCCAACATAGCGCAGGCATGCATTATTTTATTGAGAAAACCTTATAAAATTACTACTCAACTAAAAATAAATAGATAATTACAATACTACACTGACAGTCGGCGCCTTCAAATGACGCTTTTTTTTATCATAGCTTGACATAACCCGACCAGGCTGTGTGACTAACGTCAATATACACAGAGCTAGACCATATATATATATAGATATAGACAGAGCTAGAGCCATACGGTTTACATGTACAAGAGAGGCGTCAGTTTGGTTGCTATGGTATGTGTCGCACAGTGCGATTGGTTTATGCTAGGCACGCCCCTCAACAACCAGCAGCTACGATGCCGATGGCGTAGTGGATTTACACTGGAATTCATCAACATTTGCGTACGCAGGTGCTACGCTGCGTTGATGAATCGCACCTACGAGCTTTACGTACGTACTTCGTAGAAACTCTGCGTACGTAATACACTTTAACGCAATTTACGCAACGTTGATGAATCTCGTCCCTGGTCC
>NW_014583294.1:0-726 GCF_000485595.1 Priapulus caudatus
GAGAGAGAGAGAGAGAGAGAGAGAGAGAGAGAGAGAGAGAGAGAGAGAGAGAGAGAGAGGGAAAAATAGACAGAGACCACTGAGAAAGAGAGCGAAGGAGAGAGCGCGCGCGCGCGTGTGTGTTTGTGGGTGATGTGTTTGTGCGTGTGGGCGTGCGCGCGTGTGGGCCTGCGCGCGTGTGGGCCTACCTGCGCGCGTATATATATATAGAAATTGCATGCCGGGAATATATACCGAGAAGTCGCGTGCAAACGTTCGCGAACCCATAACCGGGAAATATTTCTAGTCAACGTAGGGAAATAGGTGCCTTCATGGTGTATGTAGATGGATGCAACAGTGAGAGTAAGCAGAGCCAGCCAGGACAAGGCATGTCCGGTGATGAGCACGCATGTTAGACACTGGCTGAGGTGAAGATTTACAGTAACTACTTACACGGCTCTGCACTTACAAGCAGGTGAAGGGCGGGCGGCAGAAATATATAGGTCACGAGACAATGGCGTAATTGGCTATACGATCAATCAGCAATAATTGTGTGGCGTTATGTCGTGTTAAGCACGCCGCGTGCACGCACTTAGCGGCCGCCATGGTTGTTACTTGCGCGATTACCCCTTAACCCCCCCCCCCTCCACCACCACCACCACCACCACCACCACCACCACCACACACACACACACACACACACACACACACACACACACACACACACACACACACACACACACACAC
>NW_014583294.1:3504-6168 GCF_000485595.1 Priapulus caudatus
CACCAGCAGCAGCGGTATCAGCAGTAACACCAGCAGCAGCAGCAGCAGCAGCAGCAGCAGCTGCAGTAGCAGCAGCAGCGGTATCAGCAGTAACATCAGCAGCACCAGCAACGCATATTGGTAACGCGTAGGAAAGGGATGAATGAATCTCTGCACAGATGCCGTTCAACGACCAGCCCCCCCCCCCTACGCTTGTTCGCATCTAGACTGTATGCTGACGCACGCTCGCTTCACGCCGTTCTGCTCCCCTCTCCCCTTCACAGGCGTACGCAGTCGCGGGAGCTTAATTGCGCCATACAATCCGGCAGACATATTATACGATGACATTGCACGTAACGAGAAAGTAACGACGGCAGGTTGTAAAAAAAAGCAGACGAGTCGGTTCCAGCGTTGCAGTAGCGCTGCGGCACTGAGGCAGAGATGGTCCATTCCGAAACTCATCACTCTGAATTGATATATTTATAATGGTAAGTAGATATTTAAATATGTTAGTTCATATAGGTGTTTACGTCATATATATATATGCGTTGAGTAGGTTAGATATGTATATTCTATAGTCGATTATACATATATATATATATTATATATATATAATATATATATATATATATATACATATATATATATATTTATATATATATATAATATATGCGTGTATAATATGGCACCCGGCAGATAGGTGCGATATGATATGACTACTAGGCACTTAGGATATGACTACTAGGCACTTTAAAAAAAAAAACCTAACCCTAACCCTTATCCTAACCCTAACCCTAAAAAAAAAAAAATTTAATTAAATTAAAGCTGCCTAGTAGTCGATATCATTATCGAACCTTTCTGCCTTCTGCTATAATATGTGCGTATGCTGTGGTGCGTGTGCATCTGGCGTGTAGCCGGTGCGGCGCTACACCGCATGCCCGCGCGCGCCTGCTGTTCTGTCTGTGTATTGCGTCCGTGCCGATGTTTTCTTGCGCTGGTGCCATAACTCCTACATGTTAGTTATGTCATAACACATGTCGCATTCTAGCTCGGTGTCTTTACGCTATCGTCAACGTCTGCGCGCTCGATTCTGCGCTCGACACCGCCATAAAGCGTGTATATATGGAACTTCCATTCTTCCACTCTTCGTCACATTATGAAATGCTTAGCTTTACTTATATTCAACTGGAATGCCCGCTGCTAATGGCCTCGGTCTTTCAACTAGTAGCACCGCATTGCTATAGATCGCCAAGCTCGCATTCATCGAGATCAAAGCTCCGCGAAACCATCTTTACCAATCTAAGCAAAATATAACAAATATATAAACAAATATATCGAAAACAAATATAAACGTCGACTGCACCTAAACATTGAACAACTTTTCTTTGAATGCGTCACGTGTTTCGCGCGCGCCGCTGTCGCGTGACTCGGCCATGTTTCGTGAAGCTCGCGCAGACTGGACTGTCTGTTTGCGCCGTATGCGGTTCCCGGTGAGCCACCATGATTAACTACTAGAGTGGTTCTCACTGCCGCGTCTCGAAATGCACGGAGTTTTTTTTTTAAAGCAAACGCAACTGTTTAAGTTTGTCGGTTACGCTACCATGGAGATGGAAATGTCAATTCAATGTCAGTGTGCATGCAGGATATTGGACTGCATTCATCATTTCAGAACAAGCGCTGCGCGCGAGAGAGAGAGAGGAGGCTATGAAGAGGAGAGAGAGAGAGAGAGAGAGAGAGAGATGAGAGGAGAGAGAGAGAGAGAGAGAGAAGAGAGAATGGTGCATACGAGGAAAATAGCGGCTCTAATCGGACGCCGAAAGAAAGGAAGGGAATAAGAAAGGCCAAATAAGGAAGCTGTTGAAAAATTTTTCCGGTACACCCACCCGACGCTACACGCACACACACACAAGCACACACACACACAACACACACACACACACACACACACACACAACACACACACACACACACACACAGACATCACACACACACACACACACACACACGCACCTGCCCGGCGGCGCGCGCGCACACACAGATTGAGAGACACACACAGAGAGGTAGAGAGAAGCAGAGAAAATGGCAGATAATGACACAGAGAGGGGGAGACTAAACGGAGGTATGCGTTTTTGCATCTCTCGTGCATTACGAGGCAGCTATAGCGTATCATGCGTAGTCTAGCCTTTGCACTGCTAGCCATTGCATGAAACAAACAAAAATTAGATAGAAGGTACTCGGGGAGTGCGAATCCTCCGCATACGCGATGACTACACCTGTGATATTTTGTAAGCTAAGGTTGCTACTTGTAATTCATGACGTTAACCTTGGTTTGGTTTCTGTACTGAACCGATCAACTATCTGCCTGTGCTTTTTGTTTTTGGATGTTTACATGCATGTATGTATGATATTCATTGTGGGATGTCATTTATTTATGTATGTCTTTTTGCTCTTGGAGTTGTTAATTCTAATAGAACAGAAATGCACACTCAGACATACATATGTAACTTGCAAAGCAGATATACTGATTCATGTTTAATGCACATTTAACTACATGTATATGAACAAGGAGGTTGATCTGCTACACAAGGTCGTGAATTCTGTGAAGGTCGTGAATTCTGTGAAGGTCGTGAATTCTGTGAAGGTCGTGAAGCCTGTGAAGGTCGTGAATTCTGTGAAGGTCGTGAA
>NW_014583295.1:0-6167 GCF_000485595.1 Priapulus caudatus
CGATATACTATATACGCAGAAGTGTCATAATATAGACACTCCTATTATTATATATGTCTATATTATATGTCTATTTCATATGTATAAAATAAATAATAATAATATGATTATTATTCAAAGAATGCTAAATATTACTGATGGTAAAAATATTAAGTTGTCCTTTCTTAATGTTATTCAGTAAATTATATATTGTAAAACTATTTTAAATCGCGTATACGTATGACGGGGTAGCCTATATAATTACCATTTACAAACACCGTATCTATCGATCTGTCATAAAGTATGCGTCAAACGCGTATACCATGCAGGTCAATATAATGTTTTTCCTACGCGTGGCGGACAATTGTTAAAGACCAATGATATTTCAGATGTGATGAACAAACAAGATCTCAAGGAATACGACATCAAAGTTGCTGATGTAAGCATATGCTCGCGACTTATGATTGTTATAAAATAACGACAGTATTTCTGCTAAATAATTTTTGTCTCTTTTATTTTCTCACTCTACTCCGTTGTAACAATCTATATGCTGTGTTTCTGTTAGCTAGAGATAGTTTTTACTGTCGATTTGATGACAATTAATATTGATAAATTACCTATGGAGTAAGTAAGTACAATGCCCACCACTCGTCTTAAAATATATATATAGTATATATATATATATATATATATATATATACTAAGCTGGCGGGTACCCGCGCGCTGGGTAAAAAATCGTGCTACTAATTCATTACTACCTAATAATTGGACACAATAGGAACATTGGGTAAACATCGAACAATATACATTGCACACAATATCAATATTTAGAAATAGTGTAATAAGATAATAGCATGGGAAAAAACTGTTAACGTATGACAATTTATATGACAGCAGAAAAACCCAACTTAGAACGCTGGAACATAATAGTAGGCCTAATATGGGTGCAAATGAGAAAAAGTTAATTATAAGCAGCATGTACGAATGGGTTGCAGTTTCATTTGTAAAACGCTTCTTGATTAACCAATGTTTTGCGTGTTATTTGTGTGTGTGAAATATGTAGAGATTGCTGGCGTCCTCGAACTGGTTTGAAGGCTCACCAGCGTACAGCTATCCATTGTCAGTTCGTAGGATGGAATAAACGAAATTGCGGTATATAGTATAGATAGAGACAGAGACCAGCAGAGTGGGTCTGTGTCCATTGGATATTGTCTAGTACAGTGAATGCTTGGCGCGCAACCAATGCACGATTGAAATGAAGGAATTTTTCTACTGAATCAGAAAAGGCATAGCTTTCGAATGGTACAATGGATTCTGAAATCGTAGCAATGAATAAAAAGTCGATAATATAGTATACAGACAGGCCAGCGAGTGGGGAAATTTGTAATTACAAAAGAATTGGTTTACTCACTTGGTACCGTCTTTATGGCGTTGATGTTTTTGAGCAATCGTAACCTCTCAAAACTATTATAATACTCCATACTAATTAAACTATAGTGAATCTCTATAAATATTACAAATCAGTGTAATCATATAATAAGCATGGTAAATAATATCGGTTACGTATGACATTTATATGACAGCACAACCAAAACGAGAACCCCTGAAAACATAATAAGTAATTATGGTGTAATAAGAAAAAGTTATTCCAACAGCATGTACGAATGGGGTGCACCTCTGATAAACAATGCAGTCGTAACACAGGCACTTGAAGGCGTTTCAACTGTAAACACACGCCACCGCTATTGCGCCGCTACACTGACACATAAATATATCTCTGGTTGTGCTCTGTTTTTAGGTACCGGGTTTCGGTTTCACAATATACCAGCAGCCGGATGAGATGAGGGAATGATTTTTCCTCTTCTGTTGGCAGCAACTGTACAGTCAGTGCTGAACTATGTGTGAAGATGACGAATGAGGGGTTTTTTCACGATTTTTCGTCGAGTTTGACGTTTGGCAGGTTTTTTTCAGGCTAAGCGAATACTCCCCGGGTATTAAGAGATGGCCTGTGAAAATTGGCAATCAGATCGCTTGGCGGTTTTTGGCCGCCTATAGGGAAGATATTCATAGATACATACATATCATAGATAGATACAATACATACGAACTCAAAAATATATATTATGATATGTGTGTGTGGAAAAGTACATCGGGTTATTAGGTGTACTGTGAAGAGCATATATTTTATGATGATAAAGCCATGTCAGTTAAACTGTTGGCGAGACCTCGGGCAACTGGATCGATGTCGTCTTCGTTCAGGCGTGAATGAATTGTAAGCTGAACATTAAAATATGCCACTCCCTAATTATACCATCACTTATCACGGTATCTGCAGCACCAGGTGAATACAGGGTGGCAATCTAATGCGACTACTACCGCTGGCGCCAATGCCGTCCGTTCCTTACCACGTTTGACTGAACTATGGGTATGTTCGGACCGCCGCGTTAGTCTACGGCTACTACTAAATAGACGACAGCAGCGCGTTGTGTGTCCCTGTTGTGGCGTTGTGTGGGTGTGGTGTGTGTGTGTGTGGTGTGTGTGTGTGTGTGTGTGTGTGTGTGTGTGTGTGTGTGTGTGTGTGTGGTGTGTGTGTGTATATATATATATATATATGTCGTGTGTGTGTGTGTGTTTGTATACATCTGTGTGTGTGCGGTGTGTGTGTGTGTCAGTCACATGTGTGTGTGATGCTAGTGTGCTAGTACTATTGTTGGTGTGTGTGCTGTGTGTGTGTGTGTGTGTGTGTGTGTAATGTGTGTGTGTGTGGTGGGGTATATACTCACTAGCATCATCTATCATATATCGCACCACACACAGATGTTATATGGTTTGATTTCACAAACTCCTCTTGCAATCTGTTGATTCTACGTCCGTAGTCGCATGTCAATCCATATTTCGCTATATAGGCATATCCAGGTTCCAACTTCTGTCCACCGTGACAGCCGGATATAAATAGGCTCGCAGTACTCCAGTAAATCTACTTACACGTGGTAAAAGGGCTATAGTGCGAGATCTACCAAACCCAAAGATCGCTTCTTTTGTGGTACATAGATCAGTGCGACGAGGAATGTGGTCTAACGAATGGCGATCGATGACTACAACAGAACACATGCATGCGATGGGTTCCACAAAGTTCCGTGAGAGATCCTACGTCCGATTCATCAAGTCCTGACGGAATATCGAATTACATAGCAATAATTATAGGCAGTATACACAATCTATTATCCGAAAATTGTGAAAAACCGAAAAGCTCCGAAAACGCAAAAGATTTTCGTGAGGTCGTCTGCACTCTCAAACCTCGCGTTTGTCGTTGTTGTTGCTCACCAAGGTCACTGCAGAGATAATTCATGTTTTAGGTCATTACTCATTAATATATTGGCAGTGTACCGGTAGCAACAACTACACAACAAAACTGAACTAGTTGGGGAATATAAACGGTAAATGTATATCTTGTACTGTACTACCTTTCCAAATCGACAAATTCCCGAATTCCGAACGTGTCTGGTCACAAGGTTTCGGATAATAGATTGTATTAGTTGCGTTCACACGCTAAAAATTATACCGTCTTTGCTTAGCGCCACGGCTTGCTTAGGCCGCGCGATTGCTCGCGGCTTGCTTAGGCGGCGGAATCATATCCGCGCCAACTAAGCCGCGTATATTCGGCACCACGCTGGCCGCGTATTGATGGTGTGTTCGTGTGAACCGCGTAGACTGCTACGCCGTTCGCTGCACGACGTTAGGGTAGCGTGTGGAACTGTAACGACGCGGGTAGCGCATCCTATATTATACCGAGGCTTAGCTAAGCCTCGAATCTCGTGTATCTCGTGTGAACGCATTTTAACCGGACTTAGGCAACAACTAAGTACGGTACCGAGCTAAGCCGTGTATACGTGTGAAACGCAGGCATATATATATATTAAGGGGAGGTGTAATGTGAAATAGAAATACAGAAATACCGACGGCTATAAACACATAATTAAGACAACCGGTATTTTTACATTTCCTATATTACATCTCAGCTATATATATTTGGAGTGGCTGGAGTACGGCAGGCCGTCGATTCCGTTGAGCCCCTTTTGGCGTTGTTTGAGGCTGAAGCATTATTTGGGCGATCTCTGATGTAAAGTTTACAATAATGTTGTATCTTCTACTCTAATCGCGAAGTGTCTCTAGCTCATCAAAATTCTCAAATCGGAGTTAATTTAAATTTCCAAATGCGGTAATTTCGAAATCTGGCCGGCCACCGCCGCCATCTTTTGTCTCGTTAAATTATGAAATATATTATATTACAGACATATATAGACATAATATAGTTCCTCTCTAGCTTCGGCTCAACCCCCCCCCCCCCCCCGCCCCCCCCCCCCCCCCCCCCCCCCCCCCCCCCCCCCCCCCCCCCCCCCCCCCCCCCCCCCCCCCCCCCCCCCCCCCCCCCCCCCCCCCCCCCCCCCCCCCCCCCCCCCCCCCCCCCCCCCCCCCCCCCCCCCCCCCCCCCCCCCCCCCCCCCCCCCCCCCCCCCCCCCCCCCCCCCCCCCCCCCCCCCCCCCCTCTATTCATCTTCTCTCCTCGCTCGCGCTCTCTCTTTCTCTTTCTCTCTCTCTGCTCTCCTCTCATCTTTCTATTGCTCTTTCTCTCACTCTCTCGTCTCCCTGCTTTCGCTCACTCTCTCTCTTCTCTCTCTCTCCCTCTCTCTCTCCCTCTCTCGCTCAGCTCTTTCTCTCTCTCTTCTCTCTCTCTCTCTCTCTCTCTTCTCTTCCCTCTCTCGCTCACTCTCATCTTCTCTCTCTCTACTTTCTCTCGCTCTGCTTCTCTCTCCCTCACCCCCTCCTTCGCTCTCTCGCTCACTGCTCTCTCTCCCTCTGCTCTCTTCTCTCTCTCCATCTCTCTCCTCCGATCTCTCTCTCGCTCACATCTCTCGCCTCTCTCGCTCACTCACTTCTCTCTCGCTCACATCTCACTTCTCTCTCTCTCGCTCTCTATCGCAGGGAGAGGAGATAATAGTAACTCAGAGGGGATAGACGTAGGGAATGAGAGAAGTCGAGGAGTAAATATTAAGGAGTAAGATAGTTCTCGAGGAGTGTATTGCGAGAGCGCCTGAAAGTATAGAGCATTGTCGTAACGCGTAAGGTCCTTCCCGCCCCCCTCTCTTCTCGTCTCTCTCGTCTCTCTGCTCTCTCTCTCTCGATCTCGCCCCTCCGTCGCTCGCTCTCTCGATTCTCCCCCTCTCGCTCCACTCTCATCTTCTCTCTCTACTCCTCTCTCCCTCGATCTCGCTCACTCTCACTCGCTTTCTCTCTTTCTCTCTCTCTGCGATCTCCCTCTCTCGCTCACTCTCTCCTCTCTCGGCTCACTCTCACTCTCACTCTCTCGCTCTCGCTCTCTCTCTCTCGATCTCCCCTCTCGCTCAATCACCTCTCACTCTCTCTCTCTCTCTCTCTCTCTCATCATCTCCTCTCTCTCTTCTCTCTCTCTTCCTCTCTCTCTCATCTCTCTTTCTCTCGCCTCACTCTCTCATCTTCTCTCTCTCTCTCTCTCTCGCCTCTCTCTTCGCTCTCTCTCATCCGATCTCCCCTCTCGCTGCAATCACTCTCTCCCTCTCTTCTCTCTCTCGTACTCTGCTCTCTCTCCTCTCTCATCTCTCTTTCTGCTACGCTCACTGCTCTCTCTCTCTTCTCTCTCTCCCTCTCTCTCTCTCTCTCTCACTTCTCTCTTCTCTGCTCTCTCTCTCTCGATTCTCCCCCTCTCGTCCTCTTCTGCTCTCGATCTCTCCTCTCGCTTCCCCTCTCTCTCCTCTCCTCTCTCCTCTCCTCGCTCACTCTCACTCGCGCTCTCTCTCTCTCTCTCTCTCTCTCTCTCTCTCTCTCTCTCTCTTCTCTATCTCCTCTTTCTCTCTCTGCTCTGCTCTCGATCTCCTCTCTACGCATCTCACTCTATGCCTTATCTCCGCTCACTCTCACTCTCAGCTCTGCTCCTCTCTCTTCTGCTCTCGCTCGCTCTTCCTCTCTTCTCTCTCTCTCTCTCTCTCTCTCTCTCTCACGTTCCTACCTGTTTTCTCCCTCTCTTCTAATCTCACACGAGCATTCTACACGTTATAAGTAGTGTAAGTAAAAGAAAATATAATGAAAGAATTAGAAAAGAATAATAATTTTATTGGCGGTTTGTTTCTTACCTGTATCCTGCTTCAAATAATT
>NW_014583296.1:0-1625 GCF_000485595.1 Priapulus caudatus
TCTCTCTCTCTCTCCTCTCGCTCTCTCTCTCTATATATATATATATATATAATATACATATATATACGCACACATGGACGCACACACACAAAATGGCTTCGGATAATACAACTTTACAAGGATTGATTGATGGTCGTACGGTATATACGCAGCTTAAATTTCCATGTGAAACATCCATAAAATTATCCGACAGTCATGACAGTGCCACGACGACAGCGGCGCACGAAAATGAAGATTAAAATTCTGCAGTCCAATTAATGAATGAATTCATTCATTAATTAACGAGGAAGCACCTGTATTGCGTGGGAAGCGCTGCGCGTCCCCACCAGGGGGCAGGTTGGGCGGCAGCGGACCGGACTGCTGTCGACTGCTCGTGCTCCTGCGAAAAAAAACACAAGAATGCCGATGAGCGGATTGCCGTGGCGACGGATGGACGATGAAGGGGGGAAAGCCGCTTCAAGCCCCTGTGATGTTACATCCGTTTCAAATCTTCACAATCTTTACACTTACTCATGAACCTCCCACGCACGCATGCACGCCTGCACGCACGCACAGCACACACACAGATACAGATGCATAGACACACACACGCACATACAGACGCGCACGCACGCACATACAGACGCGCACGCACGCACACACACACACATACACACACATACAGATGCGCAGATACACACACGCACGCACTCACGCACACACGCACATACAGATGCACAGACACACACACTCACATACAGACGGACACGCATGCATGCACGCACGCACACACAGACAGACAGACAGACACACACACGCACATACACACCACGTGCACACACACACACAGACATATACACACCACGCGCACGCACACACAGACACGGACAAGACACGGTAACACGACGCCGGCTTACCAACCCCAGCGCGCGCGATCGCCAAACCGACACATTTCTCATCAGTGTGCACAGCTACTACAAGTTACAAGCTAACACCGCAAGCAAACACACAGCCAGGAGCTCATTCCCAACGCCATCTAGCGATCTATCGCAACATATATCACACTGCCCGAGAGCACGTCCGCTCGCTGGCACTCGTACGTCTAGCACAGCTAAGGTAGATCCCGGAGATCCGTGGTCCCAAGCTACGCTCCCGCTAGCGGACATAAGCGGGTCCTCCGAGAGAGAGGAAGAGACGAGCGACTAACGTGGACAAAGGGTATGCCACACTGCAAACCTTGCAACCTCCCCCACACACAGCAACCTCCCCCACACACAGCAACCTTCCCCACACAAACAACAACCATGCAACAAACCAGAGCAGCGCCCACAGCAAATGTGTGTTTGAGAATCTAAAGCATCTCCCGCGGCATCCACGTATATATATATATATATATAGAGGAATGACTAGCAAAAGATTCTAGAGTCATGAAAAAAAGGCTCGCCTCTACAAACGTGCCCATACAAAGATGGTACAGCTGATTCTCCCTAACCGTACCCTACCGCTGGCCACCTTTGCAACAATGCGATAAAAATTATAATAACATTGGACGATTCTTTACTACACTAGGTGGCGCAATAACAAATGCATAACAATGGTTTTTAACGCGCCAACGATTACGTTCCAGTAATGAAATTCGGCAAATT
>NW_014583296.1:5157-6167 GCF_000485595.1 Priapulus caudatus
ATGTGTTACAATGAAATAGTTATGAGGTCTGTGCTTCTCAGACGCAAACTACAGCATTGAGAAGAGTTCATACTAGCGACGTGTGATGACAGCATTGACTGCCGATACCTCGAGTGTTGTCCGCTTTGCCGGATTCAGCACCAGTAGCCTCTTGAGAAGGTTTTCACAGTCGGTCGACATGTAGAAGGGAATCCTATACTTGCCACGTAGAACTCTCTCCCTCAGTTCCTGCAGCAGACGACACACAAACACTGTCAGACGACACTGTCGACGTGTCAACGAATTCGCTTCGCGCGCTGGACATGTGACGGCATGTGATTAGCGCGTTGATTCATCACTGCCACCATGACGCGGATACGACAGCGACGACGCCATGTGACACGTCTGCGATTAGTTCCAGCGGCGAAAACTAGTGAATCTCAGGAAACAATCGCAGGTTGAACGCGATTTTAGAATTAAATTGCGCGTGCGTCTGCATCAGTACCGTCGGAGTCATCGACAATTGTTTTACGCGCGACGACACTTTCGTTTGGTGTCGTCATGGCGATCAGGGCGGAGCACACGTTGCCGTGGCGACCTACCTTCAGGTTCTGTCCGTCGAACGGTAACGAGCCGCTAACGAGCGTGTAGAGGATAACTCCCAGACTCCAGACGTCTACCTCCGGCCCGTCGTACTTCTTCCCTGCCGGCGCGAGAGAGAGACAATCGCAGGTCAACGACACAATACAACAACATAATGCGCGATAGCAACACAATACAACAACACGATACACAACACAATAAAACAACATGATGCGCGATACGCAACACAATACAACAACACGCGATGCACAACACAATACAACAACATGATATGCAACACAATACAACATGATATGCAACACAATACAACAACATGATACACAACACAATAAACAACACAATACAACAACATGATGCGCGATACGCAACACAATACAACAACACGATACGCAACACAATACAACAACACGATACGCAACACAATACAA
>NW_014583297.1:0-6167 GCF_000485595.1 Priapulus caudatus
TTAATTACGGTGGCGGGCACGAATGGCAAAGGTTCTGTTGTAGCCACGCTTGAATCTATAGCAATCGCGGCGGGTTTAAAAGTTTGTAGCTATACCTCTCCCCATTTATTTCGTTATAACGAACGTATCAAAATAAACAGACAAGCTATCGACGATGCTAGTTTATGCGAAGCATTTGAACGCATAGATCAGGCAAGAGGCGAGGCTGAATTAACTTATTTTGAATTTGGAACGCTCGCTGCGATTGATATTTTCCAGCATCAGCAAGTAGATTTAGTGATTTTGGAAGTAGGGCTTGGTGGTCGCTTGGATGCAGTTAATATTATGGATTCCGATATTAGTATTCTCACATCTGTTGCCATTGACCATGTTGATTGGTTAGGTGATAACCGCGAAGCAATTGGTTACGAAAAAGCGGGTGTTTTTCGTGCAAAAAAACCGTCGTCTGTGGCGATGCAAACCCTCCCGATAGTGTTTTAAAACATGCAAAAGAAAATGAGTGCGAATTCCTTTTGCTCGGACGAGATTACGACGTTTTAGATGATGAAAACGATAAAAGTAAATGGATGCTGCAAAGCAACTTCCAAACCATAAAAAATTTACCCCAGCCAGCATTATTTGGCGCCTTTCAAAAGTCGAATGTAGCAACAGCATTAGTTGCTTTTCAGTCTTTATATAAACAAGGCTTATTACCCGGATCATGTTGATTTGTCAATGAGAGCGAGTGAAGTGTATTAAAGCAAAGCCTTGCCATGAAATTGAGCTACTAAGGGCGCTTGCCCCAACAGAATAGCACCAATCCCCGCAGAGGTATTGTCGAAGCGTGAGCGAGCGATAACGCAGCCCCCCGCTGGCCGTTTCATTAGCATCGCAGGGGTGCAGCTTTAGTGATACGTAAACAGAGGTAATAACTTGGGCAATTGTAGCGATGCTGCGAGCCATAAACGACTGTAGGCTGCGGTAGTTGATGACAGCGTGAAGTACACGAAGCTGAGTTGTTGCGTTGCTTTGCGGGTTCTAGACAGGGCGAGTTCCGCTCGTGTTTGCCGGTTTGATTTAGTCGATAGTCTTTCTGAAGAGTTCGAGCTTCGTCAGGCAAATAAACGGTGAAGTTTTGCAGTTAACCAAAGGCCGCAAGGATATTTAAGCACAAATCAGTGTACAATATTGAGCGATACATTGCTGTTAGCAAACACAGTAAAACAAGCTTGTGAAGTGGTGCTAGCGAAAGCAAATATAAAAGACCGTATTATTATTTTTGGATCTTTTTATACTGTGGCTGAAGCCATGCAGTTTTTTACGAATGAAACTATGGGGTTGAAACATTAATGGAAGCACCATTACAACAGCGTATTGTTGGAGCCATTGTTCTAGTTACATTAGGTGTTATTTTTATTCCTGCCTTACTTGATGGTTCTGGTTATAAGTCCAGACAGGTCCAGGATATTGAGATTAAAGACAAGCCTGATTTCCCGCCGTTAACACAAAAAAATGTAAAACCCATTGTAACGCCATTAGAACAGCATAAAAAAAATAACCAAGCAGCGCTAAAAGCAGACCCTAAACAAGTCTATAAAAAACCAGTCAAAACCTTTGCGCTACAGGTAGGCACCTTTGGTGACAGCGTGAATGCGGAAAAAATGCGTAGCAAGATGCGTAAAGCTGGCTACACTACCTTTGTTCATAAACAAACAGCAAAAGGTAAAACAAGCTATAAAGTTAGGATTGGCCCTGAAACAGAGCATGATTTACTAGAAAAGATTAAATCAGCCCTAAAGAAAACACATAAAGTCGATGGATATATCGTTAATCACCCATAAGGTTTTCGTTGCAATTGCGGTTAAGAAGCATTTTAAGTCGCTTAGCAACAGAGTATAATGTCTGCCTTATATAATCACATGTGGCCCCTATGACAGTCGTAGACGTAGTCGTTATCTTTGTAATTTGCCTGTCGGCATTATTTAGTTTAATTCGCGGATTTGTTAAAGAAGCTATCTCGCTAGCAACGTGGGTTATAGCCATTTGGTTAGCCGCGACATTTGCTTCTAAATTGGCCGTTATCTTACCAAGCGGTATTGAATCTGAAGCAGTACGCCAGACAGTCGGTTTTGGTGGTTTCGGTGTCGTGTTTCGCTTCTACTCTAATGGTTGGAGCGCCTTAGCTAAAATAAATTCTCACGTTCATCAAAGTCGTGAAGAAAACGGGTCTGTCTGGCTGCGGAGAGATTATTCGGCGGTAGATTTTCGCGTGTTGTCTACGCGGCGGACTAATTTTATTGTATTCGTCCGTAGTCGGCGAAATGGCTACACTGTCTGGAGACAGCATTAGGTGGCAATCATCAGTTGCCTATTGGAATGGTTTGAAAGTGCCGCCATTGTTATTCAAGAAGATATTCCAGAAGACTTGACGTGTTCAACTCCTTAATTCCACCCGCAGCGTTATAAAGAGAATTCTATGCTGTGGTATAGCCGGTATATTGTTGCGCATAGCGCAGGGAATTTTGGATTTATATGAATCAATTGTCTGTTATGCCAGCCACAAGGGGGACCAAGACGCGGCAGGTATTACTGACCTGCCTGAAAAAGGTCGTTTTTATATGCGTAAAGCAAATGTCTGGAATGTTGCAGTGATGTATTTTATAAAAAGCCATGCCAACGTCTACTTTGGAAATATGGGTATAGCACATGCGCGTTCATCCAACGCCTGCGTGGTTCGATCTTTCAGCAGACAAGTCCGCAGCCCGGCTGTAAGTGAACTCACCTATCGGTATCGCGATTGGTGCACTAACGGCTAATTTAACCAATGCTGCCGCCAATTAATAGAAGAGTTATTTCAAACTGAGTTACGTCATCTAAATACCGATTCAGGATACAGAAGCATTTGCTTAATATCTTTCGCGCATGAGTTACAGTTAAAGCGAAGCCTGATTTAAATCACGAAGATATTATTTACCGCCAGTGTCAGCAATTCATCGACGTTGGTCGTGTGGCTACGCGCGTTATAGCAATGGTGGTTGGTAAAGCGTGTGACTGGCTATTCGCGACCCTAATGGTATTGCGACCCATTGGTAATACGGTGTCCGTGAAACCGAGTTTTAGGGTAACGATTACATGTTGGCCTCAGAAGTGCTTGATTACAAGCGCAGGGTTTTGATTTGGTTCGTGACTTGACCCAGCGTGAAGCTATTGTTCATTAGTGAAGAAGGTGAGGTCTTTTATTTAGCAAACAAGGGTGTGCTGAGAACCCAAAGCTTTCACCGTGTATTTTGAATACGTTTATTTTGGCTCGTCCGGGATTCGACTTAATAGATGGTGTTTCCGTTTATAAAGCCGCGTTTACGTATGGGGCCAAACAACTTGTGAAAAAGATTTGCGTGAAATGCCAGAACATGACATAGACCGTAGATTATCCCCTACCTGCATACAAGTCGGAGTACTGCTTTAGAACGGGGCGTTACCATTTAAATGCTAAACATATCGCTTGAAGGTTTTATTAAACGCTACATCGGCTCGTACCTTTATTATGCCCGGGCCAGCAGAGCGTAAAAGTCAGTACGCCAAAAACTTAATCGATTGATTTAGGAATTCACAAGGTAAAATGTGTGCCTGGTTGATGATTCAATCCCCGTGCGTGGCACCACTCGAAGCAGATTGTACAAATGGCCTCGCGGATGCATGGTGCTAAAAAAGTTTATTGGATCCGCAGCGCCCAACCTGTTCGTTATCTAATGTTTTATGGTACTATCGACATGGCATCGCCACGAAGAGTTTGCTCGCACATAATCGCCGAGTATTGAAGAAATCACTAAAAATCATCGGTTGACTGAACTGGCTCATCTATCAAGACTTTAGAAGATTTAATTACAGCAGTACAGCAAGGCCAATGACGAAAATAAAATCGTTTGATTCATCCTGTTTCGATGGCGTTTATGTACCGAAGAATATCGATAAGATTATTTAAAACGCCAAAAATGCGCGACCCGTCGATGCTGCGCGTAAAGCAGGCGCAGGAAGATCAAGCTCAGAAGAGTCGGTAACTAATCAGTTATAAGGGCACCTCTGATTTAAATGCTTATGTCCTCTGCAGTGGACCATGAAAGGCGTGTAGCTACGCTTATTTTAATGGGCCCTGCATTTCAATTGAACCCGATAAGCTTCTTTGTGTGCGTCTGACTTTCAATTATTAGATAAACAACCTTCTTATTTATCTGGAGAGCTTGATGAAAATTCCCTTATTATTTATTAGCGTGTGCACTCTTAACATTTCAAACGTTTCAGCCACATGAGGCGCGCGTTTCAAAATTATAACCATGTTAGTTTGCAGGTCGGCAGGCATCTGCCGATGTTGCCAAACGGACACTGATTGGTTGTTTCAATGTATGCTACAGGAAGACGGCTAAAAGGCTAGTAAGCACTAAAAGTAATGTTGTTAATACAAAAATTAATTGGCATTAGAAGCCTTAAAACAGCATGGTAGGATATAAAAGTAGAAACGGGAAACTATTCAACAAACCCCGTTTATATAAAAGCCAAATCGTAGCAGGGGCGTCAAACAATCGATTCACTAGAGTCGCAAACATGGGTTAATGAGCGAGGTGATTGGCGGTGTACAACAACAGCTAAAGCCTAAATCGGTATTTCGGTTTGATGTCTCACGTGATGAGCGAGAAATACAAACACAAAATTAATCGACTCCAGCATTGCATTGCATTTAAATAAACGGCAACACAGATAACCAATAATAAAGAATTAAATAGTTATAAAATAGTAACTAATGCGGGTTAAACACAGCAAACAACATAGCGAGATATAAGCATAAGACCGTATGATCGATGCATGATTCCTCGCTGCTATAGTCTCGCCGATATTAGGAAAGGCGATAAAACGGCTTGAAGTGTTGAATATTTAGTGCACGATAGAGCTGCAATAATCCTAGGTCTTTTTACGGTTCATCCAAGTAATTAGCTTGTAATCAGTGAACCACTTTTGCGACAAGTGGTTCATATTCAATGATGTGGTTCGCTCTAGCAAGGTTTAAACTTTTTTATTTCGTGTAGAAACTTCGCAAGGACAAGGCTAAGCTAAGACAACGCTTAAGTCTGAATTAATTAAAGTATCCCCCTTCAGCATCATCAAATATTTTGTTTTATTTCTTCTAACTCTGCGGAACATTAGTATGTTTCTCTAAGTGTTGAAGGTAAATCACGAAGGTAGGCGCGTGTCAAAAAGATTGAATGTTTATGTTATGCTTACTCATTAATGATTCATTCCAACATACCAAGGCCAAACAGTACCATGCAATACAGCAAAAGCGATTAGGTAGGTTAATTCCATATGCTGTACTTTATGGTTCAAGAAAGCCGAGCATGTCATTATTAATCTCATTAACCGTTGCTTGTACTTTTACCAATTGGAAAATACTTTTACAAAAACTAGAACCAGCGAACTAATCACCAGACTGTTTTGTGAGGTTGCTTCGAACATATTACTATTCATGGTCAAACGATCGATGATATTACTGACGACAATAGCGGCGACAAACAAGGTGGCATAAACGTTAGCGTTAAATTGATGTTTCTTTTCGAGTTTTGATGCTTGCTGATGAATTCGTTTAAACAGCGAATGTGTGTAAAAAATAGAAAATATCGCTCGCCAGAACGGACGTATTTTTTCTTCCATTGTTTTTTGTTGTAGTGTCCAGTTTTTGTAAAACCAGTAAATAGCATACATACCAAAACTAACAATATATAAGGTAATTAACTTACCTTCAGAAACAGGGAAGAAGCGGATAGCATTTTCGTCAGCACTGGCTTGGTTAGCGGCAAAAATGTCACTTGCTTCAGTATCGCTAACTTTGTTACTTGTTGCTGGGGTGGTATCAATATCAGACATTGCGAACTCCTGTAGTCAAGTTGACTCTGATTCTGCCATAAATCACATGAAAAGCTAGTTCAACTGTGTGATACTTAATATCTATTTTATACATCGGTAATGTTGTGAATACTATAAAAATAAGCGTTTCTGAGCAGCGACTCAGTTTGTTTTCTGAAGAAGATGAATTACTGGGGCAATACCCAGTTTCCACATCAAAATTTGGTACAGGCAACCAAAATGGCAGCGAACAAACACCGCTTGGTTTACATCGTATTCAGAATAAACTAGGCGGC
>NW_014583298.1:2500-5021 GCF_000485595.1 Priapulus caudatus
TACTACTACTACTGCTGCTGCTGCTGCTACTGCTGNGGACTGCTGATACTGCTGCATACTAGCTACTACTAAAGCTACTGGACTAACTGGACTGACTACTACTAGACTACTATACTACTATAAGTACTCTACTACTGACCGTACTACTACTACTGACTTCGCTGCTGCTGCTGATACTGCTGAGCTAGCTGGCTGCTCGCTACTGCTGAAGCTACTTACTACTCAACTGAACTATGGAAGCTACTGACTATACTACTGACTCGACTATTAGCGTTACGTAACTGGCTACTAAGCTGCTGACTACTATCGACACTACTCACTGCCGCGCGGCTTGGCTTGCTAACGCATGACTACTAACTATGACTGAACTGACCGACTAGTACTACTTGACCATGCAGCGGCGTGCTGCTCGCTGCTGATCTGACAGCTGCCTGACTGACGGGGCTGCTGACTGACTGACCTAGCAGCTGACTAGCGTCCGGGTGTTATGTGAGTCGGCTGCCTGCTGGCTACTCTGGGTTGGTTATGGGCGTACTGCGTCTACTAGGCTGTGTTGGCTGTGCTCGCTGCTGACTCGAGGGGATCAGCGTCGCACAGGGCCGATGACCCGCATTAGCGCACGAGCGGAGTGGCTGACAAAGAGCTCCGCGGCGCTACACTAGCTCGGTACTGCCGTGGCTCTCGTTAGGTTCGGATGCGTGCTGGCTGCAGTGCGGGTCGTAGCGTCGAACAGTCGTATACGATGTACAACCGTAAGATTGTAGCAGCGTAGCAGATTGTACAAATAAGTAGCATAGTGCACGTAGTCCTGATATCGGGTCCGTTGAACTATAGGACCTTTATTAGTAACGAGGAACATCATACAAAATATATACATAGCAAGCCTAAAGTGGGTGACCGTGGGCCTACGGTCCCGTCATCTCCGTTTTCGTGCTAGTACTCTGCTATGTCGTTCCTTCCTCTGGGTAATGACTCCTCTTGTCTTCCCGAGCGGGTCTACGTTTATGATGATATCCAGAAACCGTCCGCGACGTTTATGAATCCGACGGGTTCTTCGTCATTATCGGGGCGACGTTGGCGGGGCTAAGGAAGAGCG
Source organism: Priapulus caudatus (assembly GCF_000485595.1). Taxonomy (NCBI): domain Eukaryota; kingdom Metazoa; phylum Priapulida; class Priapulimorpha; order Priapulimorphida; family Priapulidae; genus Priapulus; species Priapulus caudatus. The sequence continues at coordinate 3,597 of NW_014583298.1, forward strand.
CCGTCGAAGGTAGCAAAGTATATAATAGTGGCCGTTCGTAACACCCCGCGTCATTAGCAACACAACAACGAACCACCGAGGCCAGAACACAGGCCCAATTAGTTCCACCCACCACGCGTCACGGGCCTGGTCAGAAAGCAGCCTCCCTGGGCCATGTACCGAGCATTCAGGACGCACATACGCGAACGACAACGCAGCATAGACAACGCTACTCAGTGCTGCTGCGTGTTGTGCGTGAGCGCCGGTGTTGTGTGACTGCACGCAACAACACACGCACGCCGCGTCAGCTCTGTGCACGCGCGGTGGTGTCGTGTGTGTGTGTGTGTTGTGTGTGATGTGTGTGTGTGTGTGTGTGTGTGTGTGTGTGTGTGTGCAAGATAGTGAGAGAAAAATGGATACAGTGAGTGTGATTACCCAGCGACAGAGAGAGGAAGAGCGGGAGGAGGAGGAGCAGGAGAAGGAGGAGAAGAAGAGGAAGAGCAGGAGGAGGAGGAACAAGATAAAGAGGAGGAGGAGGGAATGAGGAGGAGGAGCAGGAGGAAGAGTGGGCGGAGGATGAAAAGAGGGAGGAGGAGGGGGAGGAAGAGAACGAGAACGAGGATGACGAGGAGGAGGAGGCGGCGGCGGGTGAGCAGGAGGAGGATGAGGGGAGATATATAGCGTCGGCGTGTAAGATTGATTATATGTACATGTGCAGCTTATGTTCCTCCTGGCTCCATTCCTACAGTCGGTGGTCGTCGTATCAGATTATCTGGATCACCGCTGGTCATGCTTGCTGGATGTGGTTGGGGTATGGGAAGGGAGGCAGAGAGGTACGAATGGAGGGAGATTGGGAGCGAGGGAGGCCAGGAGGAAGGATTGGAGGGAAGGAGGGAGGTAGGTGGGAAGACATGCAGGGAGGAAGGGTGGGAGGTTCGGGATGGAGGGAGGAGGGTGGGAGAGAAGGATGGAGGAAGGGTGGGAGGGAGAGAGCGGGAGAAGGAGAAAGGGGGGAGAGTGGCATGGCGAGAGGGAGGATGGTGGGGAAGAGGGACGGAGAGAGGGAGGAGGGTGAGAGAGAGGAATGGAGAGAGGGAGGAAGGTGGGAGAAAGGGAGGAGGGTGAGAGAAAGAGAGGAATGGAGAGAGGAAGGAAGGTGGGTGAGAGAGAGGGATGGAGATAGGGAGGGAGAGAAGGAGGTAGGAAGGTTGGGAGGGAGGTAGGAAGGTTGGGATGGAAAGAGGAAGGAAGAGATGGAGGATGGTTGGGATGGAGGAAGGGAGATTTCACGGATTATTATCTGAAACCTAATTGTCTCCCGCACGTAATAGAACTGTGTACAGCTGATGCAGAGATCGAGAGAGGGGCAAAGGAAGTCGGAGACTGAGAGAGAGAGAGAGACACATAGAGAGAGAAAGACAGAGACAGATAGAGAGAGAGAGAGAC
>NW_014583298.1:6610-8365 GCF_000485595.1 Priapulus caudatus
GCATCGGCCATGGAGGGATGGGGAGGGAGACACACACACACACACACACACACACACACACACACACACACACACACACACACACACACACACACACACTAGGTGGCGGGTGCTGTGCGTCGGTGGAACACAGTGGTTATCTATAAGACTTGTAGATGAGGCTCGCGACAGACACCCCCTCCTCATCAGTAGTCCGCGCGACCGTCATCTTTTAAACATTAGCAGCAGCTTTGCTCTGTAAGTGAAATCGCTATTTTCAGACGTGCTTGCGTCTTGTCAGCAAGCACTTGTCTTCACACACGTTACGCGTGCGTGCGTGCGTCCGTACGTACGTAGGTGCGTATGTGCGTGTGTGTGCGTGTACGTGCGTGCGTGTGTCATGTCTCTGCTAAGTGTGTGTGTACATGTGGTCCTGTCTCTATGATACGACCTGAGCTCTAAGCAGATTTATTACGTCAGGCTCGTCACGTGTGCGGCAGTAGAGTTACTGATAGAATCACATTATGTGACACCACTGTGTTACAAAATATCACAACGTGACAAAATATCACAATGTGACAGTATCACATTATGTGACACCACTGTGTGACAAAATATCACGAAGTGACAAAACAACACAATCTGACCGTATCACATCATGTGACACCACAACACTGTGCGACAAAACAACGCAATGTAACAACACAACACTGTGCGATAGCATTACACAATGTGACAACACAACACTGGTGACAGCATTACACAATGTGACAACACAACACTGCGTGACAGCATCACACAATGTGACACCACAACACTGTGTGACAAAACTGTACAACACAATGTGGCAACACAACACTGCGTGACAGCACATCGCTACATCAACCGCTCCACGCGAGACAACGTGTGAGCCGCATAAGCCGCATTCATACGGAGCGAAAACGCCGGGTCGAAAACGATCCGAGACTGACCCGGATCAAAAACGACGCGGCGCGTCGTTGAAGAGAGCGTTCACACGACGTTTGATCGATCAGTTCTTAAACACGCTTCTATGCTATGCGAGCTGCGAGCGGAGAAAAAAATACAATGCGCCCAAACGAACAATCAAGTGAACAATCAAACTCTTGGTCTCGACACTGGCGACATCTACCGCCGTACACATTCTGACCCGTGTCGTGTGTCGGTGCGCGTTCACACAGCAAAAATACACCAGCGCTCGAGTCGTTTTCGACCCGGGTCGTTTTCGTACCGAGAAAACGTCCGTGTGAACGCTTGGCCCGTGACGCTTTTGACCCGACCCGGGTCGTTTCGCTCCGTGTGAACGCGGCTATAGAGACAACAGAATGCTTGAAATATTTACCACGATTGACAGACAGACAGACAGACAGACACACACACACACACACACACACACACACACACACACACACACACACACACACACNTCCCAGCATCCCTGCATCCTAGCATCCCTGCACCCCAGCATCCCTACATCCCAGCATCCCAACATCCTAGCATCCCTGAATCCCAGCATCCCAGCATCCCAGCATTACAGCATCCCTGCATCTCTACATCCCAGCATCCCAGCATCCCAGCATCCCTACATCCCAGCATCCCTACATCCCTGCATCACAGCATCCCCGCTTCCCTGCATCCCAGCATTCCTGTATCCCTGCAATCCTGCATCCCTACATCCCTGCATCACAGCATCCCAGCATCCCAGCATCCCTACATCCCTGCATCCCTGCATCTCTGTACGCCGCAAGTGAAACCATA
>NW_014583299.1:0-519 GCF_000485595.1 Priapulus caudatus
GAGAGAGAGATAGATAGATATATAAAAAGGATAGAGAAAGAGAGAGAAAGAGAGAGAGAGAGAGAGAAAGAGAGCAAGCGCGACAGATATGTATAACAGCAGCGTGCGTGCGTTGACGTACTTGCGAGGCAGGTGCATGAGGTGAAGTAGAACTGTCCGCGGTGGCTCTCCTGACAGATGCCGTACTTCCCGCAGTAGTGGTCGTCGCAGGCGCGCGTTCTCACGTCCAGGTTCACCGACACGGGCTGCCGACAACGCGTCGCGATGCGCTCCCTGGTGGCAGAAGACGACGTTACCACGGTTACCAACGTAAACAACGAATTCAACCTCGCGACACGCTCCCTGAGGGCAGACCATGGCAGGGCTGCCAACATTGGGTGTGAGATGCGAGGGAGCAAAGCGACCGAGGGGGGGGGGGAGAGGGTTTCCCTCTCTCACGGTAGAGAGATTTTGCATATGGGGGTACCTGCATCACGGTAGAGAACTTCAATTTGTGCAATTTGGTTGCATACTAAAGTG
>NW_014583299.1:1732-2392 GCF_000485595.1 Priapulus caudatus
ACAAGTGCTGCCACCTACCCCCTGCCCCCCGAAACAAGTGCTGCCACCTACCCGCACGTCGTCGTCGTCGAACGACAGCTGGAACTTGAGCGTTCCGCCGATGTCGACGAACGGCAGCAGTTCGAACGTGAACGGCGCCGGCGGCGCGTCGTCGCCGACGCGAACGACGCGCGTGTAGCGCGAGCCCGCGTGGACGATGAACGTGTCGGAGAAGTCGCCGACGTGCTTGAAGCGCACGAGCGGAACGACGGGCCGGCACGCGACGCCGGCGAGAGAGCGGTGAACAACGGACGTCGCGTTGTTCGTCCTCGGCGGGGGAGGTTGTTCGCAGGTCGGGGACGAGCTTCGGGTGCGTGATGTTCTCGGTGAACACCACGGTGCTGGAACGCGCGCGCACGAAGTTGCTGACGATCGGCTGCTGGCGCGCGTCCTGCTCGCCGGGGGCGCCACCGTCGCTGGGGTCCATGTAGCTGCACACTGCGGAGATGTGGAGGAGAGATGAGGGTTAGAGAGAGAGAGAGAGAGAGAGAGAGAGAGAGAGAGAGAGAGAGAGAGAGAGAGAGAGAGAGAGAGAGAGAGAGAGAGAGAGAGAGAGAGAGAGAGAGAGAGAGAGAGAGAGAGAGAGAGAGAGAGAGAGAGAGTACGAGAGAGTAGAGAGAG
>NW_014583299.1:3657-3954 GCF_000485595.1 Priapulus caudatus
CTATATTAGCTATATTAGCTATAGTAGCTGTATTAGCTATATTAGCTATATTAGCTATAGTAGCTGTATTAGCTATATTAGCTATATTAGCTGAATGCTTACCTGTCAGTGACACGTTGATCTTGTATCCGATCTCGAGGTCGTGTTGAATCTTCTTCACGGTGACGTAGTAGTATCTCTCCAACTCCGGCTGCCTGCCCTCGTATGTGCACGGCTGAGATAGAGAGAGAGAGACGTGTAGAGCAAGAGAGACACAGAGAGAGAGAGAGAGAGAGAGAGAGAGAGAGAGAGAGAGAG
>NW_014583300.1:0-1509 GCF_000485595.1 Priapulus caudatus
AAACATATAATTTTTTAAGGATGGCCCTGGCTAGATTTTTTCGACCAAATGGGTTTTTGATTAAATAACTTCATCGGATCTCCATAATTTACATGCTAATAAAGTTTTAATCTCAGTTAGATCCATAATCAGTACAAAATTTTGTACTGATTATGGATCTAACTAAGATTACCTTTATTAGCATGTAAATGGGTTTTTCTTCGTGAAAGGTGGGATTACGCACACAAATCGCCGGCAGCCATTTGGTGATGGTCGTGTGGAATGAGAACGATATCACTCATGCACTCACGCACACACGCGCGCACGCGTGCACGCTCACACACACACACGCACATATATGCATACATGCACTCACGCACGCACGCACGCATACATGCACTGACTCATGCACGCACATATGCACTCACTCACACACGCACATATGCATACATGCACTCACGCACGCACGCACGCACTCACCCACGCACGCTCGCACACACATGCACATATGCACTCACACACTCACACACGCACGCACGCACGCACGCACGCACGCACGCACGCACGCACGCATACATGTACTGACTCACGCACGCACACACCTTGGTATCCCTGTTCGTTGTCTTCTTGCCGCGAGCGCGTATCGTCTGCCAGAGCCTCTCCTCCGGTCCGGTCCTACGCAGCTTATCGCGCAGCCAGCGCGCGACGAACCCAGGCTCCTCCAGTTCCCTCAACGTCTCCTCGTTCTCTGACAGCCACGCGTCGTAACCTTTGACCTCGACGTCGCATGGGTCGGGGCGTTCGGCAGGAATCGACGCATCTCTCGTCGCGTCTGCGAGACGGCGAAAGGGCTTGTTACGTTACGATGGTTACGATGACGACACTTGTTACGTTACAATGGTTACGATGACGACACTTGTTACGTTACCATGGTTACGATGATGACACTTGCTACGTTACCATGGTTACGATGATGAACTTGTTACGTTACGATGGTTACGGTGATAGCACTTGTTACGTTACCATGGTTACGATGATGACACTTGTTAAGTTACGATGGTTACGATGATGACACTTGTTACGTTACCATGGTTACGATGATGACACTTGTTACGTTACGATGGTTACGATGATGACACTTGTTACGTTACCATGGTTACGATGATGACACTTGTTACGTTACGATGGTTACGATGACGACGCTTGTTACGTTACCATGGTTACGATGGTGACTACTTTTTACGTTACCATGGTTACGATGATTAACACTTGTTACATTACGATGGTTACGATGATGACACTTGTTACGTTACCATGGTTATGATGATGACACTTGTTACGTTACCATGGTTACGATGATGACTTGTTACGTTACCATGGTTACGATGATGGCACTTGTTATGTTACGATCACGCGCGCCGTCGGCTGAATGACACTGGTTACCGGGGTTACTGCTATTATCAAGGTCACGTATCTCTCTCTCTCTCTCTCTCTCTCTCTCTCTCTCTCTCTCTCTCTCTCTCTCTCTCT
>NW_014583300.1:2087-5915 GCF_000485595.1 Priapulus caudatus
AATTTTGTACTGATTATGGATCTAACTGAGATGAACTTTATTAGCATGTAAATGGGTTTTTCTTCGTGGAAGGTGGGATTACGCACACAAATCGCCGGCAGCCATTTGGTGATGGTCGCGTGGAATGAGAACGATATCACTCATGCACTCACGCACACACGCGCGCACGCGTGCATGCTCGCACACATGCTCGCACACACACACGCACGCACGCACGCACGCACGCACGCACGCATACATGCACTGACTCACGCACGCACACACCTTGGTATCCCTGTTCGTTGTCTTCTTGCCGCGAGCGCCACGTATCGTCTGCCAGAGCCGCTCCTCCGGTCCGGTCCTACGCAGCTTATCGCGCAGCCAGCGCGCGACGAACCCGGGCTGCTCCAGTTCCCTCAACGTCTCCTCGTTCTCCAACAGCCACGCGTCGTAACCTTTGACCTCGACGTCGCATGGGTCGCGGCGTTCGGCGGGAATCGACGCATCTCTCGTCGCGTCTGCGAGACGGCGAAAGGGCTTGTTACGTTACGATGGTTACGATGACGACACTTGTTACGTTACAATGGTTACGATGACGACACTTGTTACGTTACCATGGTTACGATGATGACACTTTTGTTACGTTACCATGGTTACGATGATGACACTTATTACGTTACCATGGTTACGATGGTGACACTTTTTTACGTTACCATGATTACGATGATGACACTTGTTACATTACGATGGTTACGATGGTTACGATGACACTTGTTACGTTACCATGGTTACGATGATGACACTTGTTACGTTACCATGGTTACGATGATGACACTTGTTACGTTACGATGGTTACGATGACGACGCTTGTTACGTTACCATGGTTACGATGATGACACTTTTTACGTTACCATGGTTACGATGATGACACTTGTTACATTACGATGGTTACGATGATGACACTTGTTACGTTACGATGGTTACNGAGAGAGAGAGAGCGAGAGCAAGAGAGAGCGAGCGAGAGAGAGAGAGAGAGAGAGAGAGAGAGAGAGAAAGAGCGAGCGACAGACAGACAGATCTTCACGAATCACCGCAACTCATCACACACGATGACTACCCGATTCTTCGCGACCCACTTCCTCAGAAATCTGCCCAGGAATCTTCCCGGGAATCATCCCGAAAATCTTCCCGGCCCCCTGTCACCTTTCGGATGGCTCGCCTCATCTCCTGCTTCGACAGCGACCAGTTCTTGTTCTTGTCGGTGATGCGGAAGAGGTCGATGAGACGGATTCGCCGCGCCTTCAGGTAGTAGGCGAGTATGCGAAGCCCTATGGGACTCACTTCCTCATCCTCGTCCTCCCTGTCCGCCTCATTGTGAACCTCCTGCAACATGTAAAGCTCGTAGTATCAGTCCACTGGGCCATTCTAGATCCACTGGCTAGATCTGGTCCACTGGCCAGTCCACTGGGCCATCCTTAAAAATTCATGTTTGCTGTCCCCTGACCCATGATTTTTTTAGTGGGTAGGTAGGTAGGTCATTTTTTTTGTGTGAAGCATTAATAGTTATTTTAAGTCTGTCCTCATGTTTGCCACACATGCTTTGCCTGTTTCAGTTCTTAACTATGAAAAATGTAAATAAAATAAAAAAAATATAAAATTATGGAACCAAAATGTAAAAAAAAACTTTTGGGTCGCCGGCTATTTTCAGTGGGTCGGTCGGAGGACAGCAAACATATAATTTTTTTAAGGATGGCCCTGGTAGATTTTTTCGACCAAATGGCGTTTTTGATTAATAACATATCATTGGATCTCTATTAAATTCTACATGCTAATAAAGTTAATCTCAGTTACAGATCCATAATCAGTACAAAATTTTGTATGATTGATGGATCTAACTGAGATTAACTTTATTAGCATTGTAAATGGGTTTTCTTCCGTGGAAGGTAGCGGATTACGCACACCAAATCGCCGGCAGCCATTTGGTGCCATGGTCTGCGTGGAATGGACGAACGACTATCACATGCACTCACGGCACACACACGCGCAGCACTAGCGTGCACTGCTGCAACACAGCACACGCGCAACGCACATATATGCATACATGCACTCAACGCACGGCACGCACTCCACGCATCACATTCGCGCGCACAACACACACACACACGCACACGCACATATATGCCATACATGGCACTCACGGCCGCACGCACGCACGCACGCATACATGCACTGACTCACGCACGCACGCACGGCCCGCTCGCGTCGGCACACCACACTCACCACGCAACGCTCGCGACACACACGCACATATGCCTCACACACACACGCACGCATTCAATGCACTGACTCACGCACGCACACACCTGGGTATCCCTGTTCGTTGTCTTCTTGCCGCGAGTGCGTATGTCCTGGCCAGAGTCCGGCTCCTCCGGTCCGGTGCCTACGCAGCTCTATCGCCAGGCCAGCGCGCGCGAAACGCCGGCCTCCTCAGTTCTCCCTCAACGTCTCCGCGTTCTCCGACAGCACGCGTCGTAAACCCTTTGACCTCGACCGTTCGCAGGGGATCGCGGCGTCGGCCGGAATCGACGCATCTTCGTCTCCGCATGTCTGGCGAGACGGCGACGAGGCTTTGTTACGTTACGATGGTTACGATGACGACACTTGTTACGTCTACCAATTGGTTTACATCGATGACACTTGTTACGTTAGCCATGTTTACGATGATGACACTTGTTACTTACCATGGTCTACGATGCAGACGCTTGTTAGACCATGGTTACCGAATGTGACACATTTTTTACTGTTACCATGATTACCGATGAGTGCACACCTTGTTACATTACGATGGTTACGATGGTTACGATGACACTGTTACGTTACCTATGGTATACTGCATGATGACACTTGTTACGTAATACCATGGTACGATGATGACACTTGTTACGTTACGAATGAGTTACGATGACGACGCTTGCTTACATAGCCATGGTTACGATGATGACACTTTTTTGTTACTGGTTACATCACGTTACATTACGAGTGTTGCGATGAGACACTTGTTACATTTACATGGTACGGATGACTGACACTTGTTACAGTTACCTGTAGATATCACTGCTTACGTACATTGAGATGATGACTTGTTTACGTTTACCATGCGTTACGATGATGGCATTTGTTTGTTACGATCCGCGCGCCGTGCTGAATGACACTGCGTTACCGGGTTACTGCTATTTTCTCTCTTAACTCTCTCTTCTCTCTCTCTCTCTCTCTCTCTCTCTCTTCTCTCTCTCTCTCTCTCTCTCTCTCATCTCTCTCTCTCTCTTTTCTCTCTTCTCTCCTCTCTCACTCTATCTCTATATCCTTCTCTCTCTCTCTCTCTCTCCCCTTTCTCTCTCTCTCTCAGTCAGTTCGATCATTACCTGCCGGACGCGCCGCCGCGGTGGGCGGGCAGCGGAAGACCTTGGTTGCCTCGGCCGTGGTGGGCGGGCAGGGGAAGCCCTTGGTTCCCTCGGCCGCGGTGGGCGAACAGGGGAATCCTTTGGTTCCCTCGACCGCGATGGGCGAACAGGGGAAGCCCTTGGTTCCCTCGGCCGCGGTGGGCGGGCAGGAGAAGCCTTGGGCTCCCTCCGCGACGAGCACCCTCTTCCTCGGCGGGAGGGCCTTCCCGAGCCGCTGCCAGACTGCGAGCTTGATGCGGTAGTCCTTCGACGTCCGCAGGTCGCGCTTGCGCAGCCTCGTTACCTGCCGACGAAGGAAGAGAGTCGAGAGAGATGTTACCTGTTGCTGCTGCTGCTGCTGCTGCTGCTGCTGCTGCTGCTGCTGCTGCTGCTACTGCTGGTGGTGGTG
>NW_014583300.1:7060-9215 GCF_000485595.1 Priapulus caudatus
TACTTACTTTTAATGTAAAAAATTGGCAATAAAAATTTTACAAATTTTACCATAGAAAATTCGTCACGCAGTCAATTCAATTTTGCAAGTAAACTGCGCGATACGTCATTGCATTGCAGTGCAATATTGGTTATCTCTGGTAGCAAATCAGTATCAAGTTTAGTAGCTGCTGTAGAAGAGACGGTTTATTCCCGGATGGCCTACTCCCATTTCGCCTACGGCGGAATTCCCATTTCGTCTATAGCAAAACTCCCAGTTGGTCTACACCCATTTCGCCTACTCCCAATTCATCTACACTAAAAATCGACCCCATTCCTATTTTGCCTACCAACAGTTTGTCCACTTAATAATCATTTAAATGTAATATATGGTTTTGATTAGCAAACAGAGACTAGACGGAGTAGCATCCACACTAATTTCTCCTGGTATTTGTGGTAATATCAATACTACGACGAAATGGGAATATTACCCATTCTGAGAGTAGATGAAATGGGAGTAGGCGAAATGGGAATATTGCCCATTCTGAGAGTAGACGAAATGGGAGTAGGCGAAATGGGAAGTAGGAGAAATGGGAGTTTCCGAGTAGGGCCAGTAGGCCAACTGGGATGTTACCATAAGAAATATGCTAATAATATACTACCATAGACTAATGTGACTATATATATACTTTGCAAAATTAAAGCAACACATACCTGATCTTTTATCGACAAAGAGTAGAAGTCATCATTCTCAAATAACTGCTGTAAGCACAACTCGGACTCTTGGTCAACACCTGTCTCAGTTGCAGCCATCTTGCAAATATTAATAAGACTTCTCTGCTATGCCTGATAATTGTACAACTAAATATGAACATTTCACATTTCATTTCAACCATTTCATTTCACCATTTCATTTCAACACTTCACTCTTCAGCGAACACTTTAATCTGATCGTCATAATCGTCGCAAAGAACATGAACGATCATGTTCTGATCATCGTTCATCGTTCCTCATTAATGATCTTTGATAATAGTGTACGTAAGAAACATTGGGAAATGATTATTCTGAATCTATATTCAGAATAAGATTACTCCTACCGTTACGCATGTGGCAGTGTCACTGTGTGCAGACTGGCTCAGAGCATTGGCCAACTGAGATACTATTGCACACATTACAGTGTAAAAAATACCCTCAATCCAAGACGGGATACTCGTCGGGAACTTTCCTACATGTCTTTATGCCGATTCTAATGAAAATCGCGTACACAAACCACTCACGCAGGCCATCAAAACAATGAGGTTAGGGGGAGACACGCCACCGCCATGACAGACTGTTGTCTTAGTAACGAAAAGGCGCTGCGAGCGCACGTGCAGAAATATCGGACTGCGATTTCTCATGGAGCGATGGTGGGTACGGGAGAAGGGGGGGGGGACGGGAGAGAATGGGGCGCGAGACGGGAGAAAAGGGGGCGGGGAGCGGGAGGGGAAGAGTGGAAGTAGGGAGGCCAGTGAGCGGAAGGATTGAGAAAAAGAGAGAAAGAGAGAGAGATAGAGTATACTAAGTAGAGACAAATAAAAGAAATCCATAGCACGAGCAATAAATACATGAGAAAATACATTGTACAGGATAAATACATTTATCACGCAAACTGTCAAAGAAACTAAGTGACATTCCAATAAGAAATTGCAAAATATAAAGGATCCTGGCGGTGTTGAGGAAGGGAGATAGGAGGACAGGGGAGGGAGGTGGGAGGACAGGGGGAGGGAGGCGGAAGGAACACAACCCCATGTACCCCTCCCCCCTTCAGCGATAGCCCCCCAGCCCACGTTCCGTATACGTACATGACCAGTATTCTACAATAGATCTGCGAAAAGGTATAGCCTCATGACCATATTTTTTGAAGCCCGAAGGATGGTGCAGAATACAAGGGAGCAACCACGTGTTGAAAGTTGGGTGGGGGGGGGTCACAAGCAGCCAATAGCAACGTGATCTGCGGGCGAGCGAATATCACGTATTGGTTCAATATCACGTATTTCAGCGTGCTGATGGAAGTGTTGCATAATTGTGATGTCATGAATGACATTACTAGGATCACTGGCGTAGCTAAGGGGGGGCACAAGGGTAAACAAAACAAAACAAAAATTTTTCCTTGCCTCTCACGCGTCTTCACAGGACTG
>NW_014583301.1:0-1831 GCF_000485595.1 Priapulus caudatus
ACACACACACACACACACACACTACACACACACACACACACACACACACACACACACAACAACACACAACACACACACACACACACACACACACCTCCCCACCCCCACACACACATAGACAGACAGACAGACCCCCCTCACACACACACACACACACATCGACTCATCCACCTGCGCATCAATTAAATGAAAACTGCTCGCAAGCTGCGATATGTAAATTGAGCCGGATGTGACGCGCTCATTCGTGACCTGTTCAAATACGGTCGTTTCCGGCTCGCCTGGTATCAAACGGGATTGAGTGACCTGATGGGAAGGGGGGGGGGGCGGAGAAAGGAGGAAAGGCAGGGAGGGGGAGGAGGAGGAGAGGGAGGGAGGGAGGGGGAGGGGAAAAGCATGTGATTTTTTTTACACGAAAACCCTGATGTTCAAGAACGAACGCACGAATGCACGCACGCCCGCACGCACGAACGCACGCACGCACACGCACGCACGAACACGCCGCGTCGGTGGGCCGTTGCCACAGTTCACGCCGCGAGACGATAGACGGTCACCCGGCGTCGCTGCGGGCCATACACCGCTGTAAGCGCGCGCAGTCACGGCGCCCGTCTACGGCGAGGGGGCGTGGCCGATGCGATGAACTGGGGCTTTGTCCTCTCACCTTGCCGTCAAAGCGGCCGCCTCACGCACCTGGGCGGCTTGTTACGTTACGTGTCATTAGCAGGTGCCGGAATGCGCATACCTATGTTTGCGCGCGTGCGGGCGTGCGTGCGCGCGCGTGCACGTGTGTATGTGTGCCGTGTACGCGTGTGCTTGCGTGCGTGTGTGCGTGTGTTTCACTCTATCTCTGTGTGTGCGCGTGTGTGTGCGTGTGTGCGCGTGCGTGTGTGTGTGCGCGTGCGTGTGTGTGTGTGTGTGCGTGCGTGCGTGCGCGTGCCGTACAGGTGTCAGTTACGGACGCGTCTGCAATGTAATTGCGCAGACGAGAGAGAGGTCACGGACCTTGGGCGGGCCAGCCAGGTTCGGGTGCCAGTACCGGGCCAACCAGACACCTATATATTACCTATATATACCTTGCTTAGTCACGCTCACGCACTGGTCCCTGTGACTGCATGCTAGCGCCAGACAGCGGTATGTGGCAGGCGTCGTGTCAAGAGATAACAACAATACATGATTGTATTATTATTATGTATGTGTGTATTATTATAAATGTATCATTATGATATATGTATGTATTATTATAATGTATTAATATAATGTATTATTATATTATAATAATCTGCTGTTCCCTATATCTGTCTGTCTGTCCGTCCGTCCGTTCGTCCGTTCGTCTGTCTATCTATCTGTCCGTCTGTCCGTTCGTCCGTTCGTCCGTTCGTCTGTCTATCTGTCTGTTCGTCCATCCGTTCGTCCAATCGTCTGTCTATCTGTCTGTCCGTCCGTCCGTTCGTCCAATCGTCTGTCTATCTGTCTGTCCGTCCGTCCGTTCGTCCAATCGTCTGTCTATCTGTCTGTCCGTCCGTCCGTTCGTCTGTCTATCTGTCTGTCCGTCCGTCCGTTCGTCTGTCTATCTGTCTGTCCGTCTGTCCGTTCGTCCAATCGTCTGTCTATCTGTCTGTCCGTCCGTCCGTTCGTCTGATCGTCTGTCTATCTGTCTGTCCGTCCGTCCGTTCGTCCAATCGTCTGTCTATCTGTCTGTCCGTCCATCCGTTCGTCCAATCGTCTGTCTATCTGTCTGTCCGTCCATCCGTTCGTCCAATCGTCTGTCTATCTGTCTGTCCGTCCGTCCGTTCGTCCAATCGTCTGTCTATCTGTCTGTCCGTCCGTCCGTTCG
>NW_014583301.1:1841-3391 GCF_000485595.1 Priapulus caudatus
CACACACACACACACACACACACACACACACACACACACACACACACACACACACACACACACACACACACACACACACACACACACACACACACACACACCTGGCGGCTCGTTAATCAGGTCAGGTAAGTAGAACAGCTAAGCGCGTCTGGGGGCGAGGAACTCTCCCTGGTTCAAGGTCACCGAGCAGTGGAGCTGGGAGGGAGCGTGAGAGGGCGAGGGAAGGTGGGGGTGGGATCGGAGAGGGTGGGAGGGTGTGAGGGATGGTGGGGTGGGAGGGTGTGAGGAAAGGTGGGGTGGGAGAGGAGAGGGTGGAAGGGTGTGAGGGAAGGTGGGGGTGGGAGAGGAGAGAGTGGGAGGGTGTAAGGGAAGGTGAGGTGAGAGAGTAGGTGGAGGGAGGGTGTGAGGGAAGGTGGGGGTGGGAGAAAAAGCGAGGGAAGGTGTGGGTGGGAGAGGAGGTGGAGGGAGGGTGTGAGGGAAGGTGGGGTGGGAGAGGAGAGAGTGGGAGGGTGCGAGGGAAGGGGTGGTGGGAGGGTGTGAGGGAAGGTGGGGGTGGGAAAGGAGGTGGAGCGAGGGGAGAGGGAGGGGTGGGAGGTGAGGGGAGTGGAGACGAGAGAATGTGAAAGAATGTAATGGAAGGGCAGAGGAGAAGACGGAGGGTGAAAGGAAGGGAGGGAATGGTAGGCGGACAGGGAGAGAAGGAATAATTCAAAGGAGAAGAAGAAGGATGAGAAGGAGAAAGGGATGGAATGTGAGCTATAAAGTGTAGGAAATGGATATAGGTGAAAGGAAGCAGGGGAGAGGGAAGGAGGAAGAAGAAGGGAGAGGGGAGGAGAAAGGAGGAGGAGAAGGAGGAGAGGAGAGGGATAGCGGAAGCGATAAGCGTATCGTAGGAAGAATAGGAATGGCAGGGGGAGAAGGAAGAATTAAATGGGAAAGGTAAGGAGAAAGAGTTGGAATGTGAGATATAAGGGATAGGGAAGGGTAATGGGCGAGAGGAAGGGTGGGGAATGGGAGGGCTAGGGGAAGCGATAAACGTAGTATGAAGAATGGCAGAGGGAGGAGCTAGCGGGAGAGAGGGAAAGGCATAGGGTAAGAGGAAGGGTGGGGAATCAGAGGGCTAAGGAAGAGGTGGGTGACCCCTCCCCGAGCCACCTGCCTGACACAGGAACGACAGCTGGCATTTTTGGGGGTTGGGGGGGGGGTCACCGAACCAGAGTATCGTAACCATCGTCGGCAGCGTTTGTCGCTGCTGTTGTGCAGTGATGTTATTCTCCTATAATTTCTGCTACGTTTCAAACTCTTCCCTAACCCTTTCCTGCTCTTTTACGAGTATCTTAGCATCCCCGCATCCCACTGTGTGTGTGGTGTGCGTGTGTGTGTGCGCAATGGTGTGGTGTGTGTTGCTGTGATTTCGTGTGCTGTGTGCCCCCGTCGTCGCCGTCTCGACCCCGCATGTGCTGTGTGATGTGCGAGATGTGCCCACGGTTGTGTGTGTGTGTGGTGCTGTGCGCCCCGCTGAGCCCTCCTGGTGTGTTGGTGCCTGTGGC
>NW_014583301.1:4165-6498 GCF_000485595.1 Priapulus caudatus
ACACACACACACACACACACACACACACACACACACACACACACACACACACACACACACACACACACACACACACACACACACACACACACACAAAGAAAGAAAAAAGAAAGAGAAAGAGAGGAAGGAAGGAAAAAGTGAAAAAGGAGGAGCCGGATAGAGAGGACGCCGCAGCAGCATCGCCTCCCTACAGCGGCTGGCTTCCTCTCTAGGCGTTAATTACGCAGGAGAGAGGATGCCGCCGCCGGCAAAACATTAATTTAATAAATCGACTCAGTAATTAAGTCCCCGCAGCCTCCGTGGGCGGTCTCTCATCCCACACGGAAAATATCGTAGAGGAAACCCATGCAGGAAGATATCAGAGAAGAAACCCAGGACAATATCAGAGAAAAAACCCAGGACAATATCAGAGAAGAAACCCAGGAAGATATCAGAGAAGAAACCCAGGACAATATCAGAGAAGAAACCCAGGACAATATCAGAGAAGAAACCCAGGACAATATCAGAGAAGAAACCCAGGACAATATCAGAGAAGAAACCCAGGAAGATATCAGAGAAGAAACCCAGGACAATGTCAGAGAAGAAACCCAGAAAGATATCAGAGAAGAAACCCAGGAAGATATCAGAGAAGAAACCCAGAAAGATATCAGAGAAGAAACCCAGGACAATATCAGAGAAGAAACCCAGGACAATATCAGAGAAGAAACCCAGAAAGATATCAGAGATAAGGTGAAGTAAAAAAGATATCTCCGAAGAAAAGATGCTAGCGGGAACTCCGAAGGAGTCTTCCTTCCTTTCCGCACCTCTCCTCTACTCTCTATCGTTTCCTCCTCCCTCTCCTCTGCGCTACAATTTTTCCCTGCTTTTTCTCGTTTCTGTTCTCATCACCTCCTCCCCTTGCCTCCTACTTCTCCTCTCCTCTCCTCTCTTCTCCTCTCCTCTCCTCTCCTCTCCTTCCTTCTCCTCTCTTCTCCTCTCCTCTCCTCTCCTCTCTTCTCCTCTCCTCTCCTCTCCTCTCCTTCCTTCTCCTCTCTTCTCCTCCCCTCTCCTCTCCTCTCTTCTCCTCTCCTCTCCTCTCCTCTCCTCATGTCTACACGTAAATACAAGTAAGCTACCAGATGTCCCGCGCTGGAATGCCGTAGTGTGGAAAGCGAGGATGATGAGGAGGGGAGGAGAAGGAGGGGTGCATGACCCCTCAAGGTCATCAACTCGATTTAAAAACAACAACAGCGACTGCTGCCGTGGCGCACAGTGGCACGCACGCATTTACCTGTTGATTGCTTAGCTCACCTGTGGAGGCGGCGGCACCGAGGGGTGTCCCCCTGGTGGTAAAGGTAGCGGGCCAGCGACACCTAGCGGCGCGGGGGTCGGGCATCAGCCCCTGGCGGCAGGGCGGGGAGTTATTGTACATGTTCGGTGTAGATTTGAGTGTTGTTTTTTTCCTTCGATACGCGTTCCTAACAACGATCGAACATTTCATCAACCTTCCCGCGGTTTTTTTTCTTCATTTATTTTTCGCTGTAACTTATTCCCCATCATTCAATGTTTACCCTTATTTCTGGTTTTACGCTCTTTTTTTTATATTTATCTTTTACTTTTACGTTTATATTTCACGTTTATTTTCTTCTATGTTCTCTGATTCTATTTAGTTTTTCCATTTTTTCGCGATGGACGACGCACGTGCGCGAGTTGAGTGACTCTCGCCTCCTCCACCAGGCGCCGCCACCGCTGCGTAACCTTCAGGCGACCTTGACGGTCACCGCTCAGCCTCCGTCTCTGCCTCGCGGCTTGCTATAACTCACCAGCTAAATCTCGTTTCCTCATCGCCGCAGGAATATACGCGCACACATACATACACGCGCATACACACGCACACACGCATACACGCGCATACACACGCACACACGCATACATGCGCATACACACGCACACATGCATACACGCGCACACACGCGTACACGCGCATACACACGCACACATGCATACACGCGCACACACGNAGAGCGCAAGGGAGAGAGAATAGGAGGGAGAGAGCAAGAGAGCGAATATAATTGAGAGCGCAAGAGAGAGAGAATAGGATGGAGAGAGTAGGGGAGGGAGATAAAGAAGGGGAGGGAGCAAAGAAAGACAGAGAGAGAGACAGACAGACAGAACAGGGAGGGACACACACGCGCGCGCACGCACGCACGCACACACACACACACGCACGCACACACACACACGCACGCACGCGCAGATAGAGAGAGCGACAGATAGACAGAGAGAGAGAAAGAGAGAAAGAGAGAGAGAGAGAGAGAGAGACAGACAGAGAGAGAGAAAAAAGAGAGACAGAC
>NW_014583302.1:0-3348 GCF_000485595.1 Priapulus caudatus
GTGAGTGAGCGAGTGAGTGAGTGAGTGAGAGAGAGAGAGAGCGTGCGTGCGTGCGTGCGTGCGTGCGTGCGTGCGTGCGTGCGTGCGTGCGTGCGTGCGTGCGTGCGTGCGTGCGTGAGTGAGTGAGTGCGTGCGTGCGTGCGTGCGAGCGAGCGAGCGAGCGTGCGTGCGTGCGTGCGTGAATGAGGGGGGGGGTGGTACCGTTACGCGGCTCACGCGCTCTGCGTGCGTGCTCACGTTCGCACACGTCACGCGTGACGAAAGAGTAGCAGACGACGTCCTGGCTGCTCCCGCTGTGCGCGGCGGTATACCGCCTATACCGTCTCTATACAGTCTACCCACTCTATACCGTCTACCCACTCTATAACGCACTATCCTCTATAAGCACTATTCTTGTATAACACACTATCCTAGATAAATCTGGATTTCCTTCTGTCTCTTCAACGTGATATTCCATCTCCGCTGCAGTTTTATTTTCTACTATATCTGTGTAGCGTAATATTCTTCCTGCTCTATAGCTGAGTTTTCCTTCTGTATATTCCTGTCTGTATTGCGTGATATTCCATCTCCGCTGCAGTTTTATTTTCTACTATATCTGTGTAACGTAATATTCTTCCTACTCTATAGCTGAGTTTTCCTTCTTTATATTCCTGTCTGTATTGCGTGATATTCTATCTCCGCTGCAGTTTTATTTTCTACTATATCTGTGCAACGTATTATTCCTTCTCTTCTATATAGCTGAGTTTTCTACAGTCTGTACAAATTAATGTGTTACCTTCGGTACAGTTTTGTAGTATGTGTTTTGTAGCATCACAGTTTTCTGCTGTCTCTACAACGTATTATGCTACATTCTGTGTATAGCTTTATTTTCTCCTGTCTCTGTACATAATATATTCTACCTTCTGTAAAGTTTTATTTTCTGCTATCTGTATATCGTAATATTCATATTCAGTACAGCATTATTTTCTGCTATCTGTATATCATAATATTAACATTCAGTACAGCATTATTTTCTGCTATCTGTATATCATAATATTCACATTCAGTACAGTATTATTTTCTGCTATCTGTATATCATAATATTCACATTCAGTACAGTATTATTTTCTGCTATCTGTATATCATAATATTCACATTCAGTACAGCATTATTATTTTCTGCCATCTATATAACGTAATATTCACCTTCAGTACAGCATTATATTCTGCCATCTATATAACGTAATATTCACATGCACTCGATACAGTTTTATTTTTAACTATCTATATAACGTAATATTTACATTCTGTGAAGTTTTATTTTCTACAGTCGGTAGGCCTACAACGTAATATTTTACCTTATGTAGGCCTATACAGCTTTATTTTCTACTGTATATGTACGTATTATTTTACCTTCTGTACCTTCTGTTTGTCTATCTGTATAATGTAATATTTTTCGTTCTGCATATAGCTTTATTTTCTACTATTTGTATAACGTAATATTTTAACTTCCTGTGTACAGATTAATTTTCTACCATCCGTACAGCGTAATATTTAACCTTCTGTACAGATTAATTTTCTACTTTCTGTATATACAGTATGTTTTTTATCGCCCGCGCATCGTAATATTTTACGTCCTGTACAGCATGGTTTTCTACTATCCGTATATAATAAATTTTCCATCTCCTGTGCGTAAAATATAACGCAATGTTATATGAGTAGAACTGAATACTCTTTCTCGCCATGCAAGAGCTGAATTTTCTGCCTCCTGTACAACGTAATTTTCTTTCGCCTCTATACCGCAATATTCTATAAATACAACGTAGTATTCTGTGTGTATAACGTAGTATTCTGTGTGTATAACGTAATATTCTATGAGTGAAACGTAATATTCTGTGTGTACGCACGTAATATTCTATGAGTAAAACGTAATATTCTGTGTGTACGCACATAAAATTCTATGAATACATTGTAATATTCTATGAGTACAACCTAATATATTCTATGTGTACAACAAAATATTCTAAGTGTACAACGAAATATTCTGTGTGTACAACGTAATATTCTATGAATTTAATGTAATATTCTATAAGTACAAGGAAATATTCTCTGTGTACAACGTAATATTCTATGAATACAGCGTAATATTCTATGAATACAACGTAATATTTTACTTCATCTATCACTCAATTTACTACCTAATCTGCAGCATAATTTTCTACTCGCTGCGTATCGAAATTTTACGCTCTTTGTACATCGTATTGTTTTCTCTTCTGTACAGCGTAATATTCTAACTCACGTGCAACATAATATTCTAACTGTTTTGCGCGGAAATCTCTCTCTCTCTCTCTCTGTCTCTCTCTCTCTCTCACACCACACCGCACACACAGCACACGCACACACACACACACACGCACGCGACGGTTCACCGGCAGCACGCACGCACACAGGCCACACACACCGACGAGGACACACACGCGACAGTCAGTGCCACAGGCACACACCACGCACACACACACACACACACACACCACACAGCACACACACAGCTCACACACACATGCGTCGACACACACGGCGGCTGGGCTGTAACCACACACACACACACCGCACATCACACACACACACACACAGGTCAGGCCGACAACCACACACCAGCATACCCTACCGAGCACACATCAGGAGCGCACCACGTCGGCACAATCACATGAGCTACAACATCCTTTAATTTTCTGCATTCCGTACAACGAAATTCTCTGTTCTCCTTTATAACATGATTTTTGATAACTCGTTCGTAGAGAGCAACGGCGGTAATAATTCTCATGTACAAGCGATTTTCTGCTACTCTCCCGAGTGGAGACCGCACATTCTCAATACTTTCACCATTTCGGCATTTTCTTCATTTATCTCGACGTGAGTAAAGATCGTGGTGGCGCCGACGAGGACGATGACGATGTTGACGGGCCGCGCACGCTCCTACCGGACGTACATGGCGCGGCCCGTATACGTAATACTAGATATCGTATCGCGAGTAGCAATCAGTTTAGTTAAATCAGGAGAATGTGAGATAAGCGTGGAAGTGCTTATTGAGGCCGGCTTGAATATGCGGGCGCAATCCGCGACGGCGGAACGCGACAGACGGACGGCGACGGCGATACCGCGTGACGACCGACGGGACGACGACGGACGACGTGACGACGAGCCGCCGACGGCGGCGACGACGACGAGCGACGACGCGGCACGACGATCGATAGATAATTTGTTGGTTGATCGAGCCAGCTCTAACTCTGGCATGTGTTTAGTCGCGAGGTGCAATTGAATGTCGGAGGAGAACTCGGTTTTGTGTGGCTCCGGGCGCGTTGCGCGGGAG
>NW_014583302.1:4600-6161 GCF_000485595.1 Priapulus caudatus
ACACACACACACACACACACACACGCACACACTGTGCGTGCGCGCGCGCGCGTGTGTGTGTACGTGTGTGTATGTACGTGTGCGTGCGTGCGTGCGTGCGTTTGTATGTGTACGTGTGCGTGCGTGTGTATGTGTACGTGTGCGTGCGTGTTGTACTACACAACCAGTGGTCGGTCAGTAGCCTTCACAGCGTTTGTGTAAATATGTCTCGCTCTCTCTCTCGCTCTCTCTCTCTCTCTCTCTCTCGCGCGCGCGTGCGCTCGCGCTCTTTCTCTCTATCCGTCTGCTTCTATCTCTCTCTTCGTCTTTCTGTCTGCCTGTGTGACTCTCATTCTCGCTTTTGCTCTCTCTCCCTCTCTCCTACGCACGCACGCACGCGCGCTCACAGATATAACGTGCCAGCAGTATAAAATGGTGGCCGGCCTTCTAGCACGGCGGACTCGGCCACTGCGCCGCGCGTTTCTTTTCATTGATGGCCGCCATTGCGCGGGTGTGGGTGGTGCCGTGAGTGGTGGCGGGGGTAGGGGGGCGGGGCCGGGCCGCCTGCGGTGCCGACGTTGGACGACCGGTGTCTACCAGGCGGCGACAGAGGTCGCGGGGATGACTCGTGACTAGGTTTCGTGGTTGTGGGAGGGGGTGTGCACGTCTTACCCCTCCCCCTCCCCCGCGCGCAGTATGCCTCCCACCCCCGCGATATTCACGTCCGCACTGCGTAATGGGCGCGCGAAAAAAAAATCCATACTACCCCTAGTTTCCCTTTCTTGGAAGGACTGTAGTTTTGTGTAATACGTGTGTGCGTGCTTGCGCGTATGCGTGCGTGTGTAGGCTACATACCTATATGGCTGTGTTCGTGCGTGTGTGTGCGTGTGTGTGCGTGTGTGTGTGTGTGCGCGCGTGTGTGTGTGTGCGTGCGTGTGTGCGTGTGCGCGGACCACGGCGAGGCCGGCCTTACTCTGGAAACTGACAGGTGGCACACGGAACAAAAAAATCCGTGTGCGGGGGTTAGAGCGGCTCCCCCCTCCCCCTCCACGCACCCACGATGGAGGCTGCTCGCAATGTGGCTGCCGGGGGGTGGGTGGACGGCAGTCGGGGAGGAGCAGGCGTGTTACGGAAGCGTGGAAGCCGCTTATACATGGCTTCCTCACCCTGCGTGCGAGTCCTCGGGTCTTACTGTCGACCCTCCCTCCGTGTTCTCCGTCGTGGAAAGTGCGCGCTGGGGGGAGGCATCTCCCCATCGCCGGTTCCCACCCTGCCCCCGCCCCGCGCTGAGAAAAAATTCTCTACCCCTCGCGCCGTTTCTTTTTACGGCACAGCTGTGGTTCCGTGGGGGATGCGTTTGTGCGTGCGAAAGAGGGCGCGGGATGGCAAGAGAGAGAAAGCGATCGAGAGAGAGAGAAAGAGAGGGGGAGAGAGCGGGATGCATAGAGAGAGAGAGAGAGAGAGAGAGAGAGAGAGAGAGAGAGAGAGAGAGAGAGAGAGAGAGAGAGAGAGAGAGAGAGAGAGAGAGAGAGAGAGAGAGAGAGAGAGAGAGAGAGAGAGAGAGAGAGAGAGAGAGAGAGAG
>NW_014583303.1:0-600 GCF_000485595.1 Priapulus caudatus
CTCTCTCTCTCTCTCTCTCTCTCTCTCTCTCTCTCTCTCTCTCTCTCTCTCTCGCCGTGCGCGCGCGCGTGTTTGCGTACGTACGTACGTGTGTAAGTATGTGTTCACAGCTCAGCACGATCTATATTTTAGTGTTTGCGTAGCAAAGCGTAACCGTCGCTCTGCTAAAGCGATATACGACTCGTCTCCGGGACTCAGTCTCCGAGAAAAGCAAATTAGATTTATGAGAGCTGCGAGAACTGCGGGAAGTGCGAGAGGAGCGAACGTCCTCCCGCTACGCCTCCCGCGGGGAAGAGGCTCTGGGGAGGGGAGGGCGGAAGGGGGAGGGGAGGAATCACGGCTTTCCTGTGAGTGAGTGAGTGAGTGAGTGAGCGAGAGAGAGAGATAGAAAGTCAGAGAGCAAGGGGAAGATAAGTAGAGAGAGAGAGAGAGAGAAAGAAGGGGGGAGCGAGAAAGAGAGAGAGAGAAAAAGAGAAAGCGAGAAAGAGAGAAAGAGAGAAAGAGAGATAGAGAGAGAGAGAGAGAGAGAGACTGAGAGAGAAGAGCGCGAAAGAAAGGCGCAAGAGAGCGAAAAAGGGAAGCGGGATAGAGGAACGAGAG
>NW_014583303.1:625-6160 GCF_000485595.1 Priapulus caudatus
ACCACCAAGACCTCCAGAACCCTTCCACAGAACCCCCCACCCCGCAACCCCCACCCGACACTACCATCTACCGACATCTAACCCTCCAAATGCTACGCGCAGCACGAACCCTATCCCACACATACTACGCACACCTCCCCTTCACGCCATCTACACGCAGAGACCCTCCCTTCACGACATTACCACACTCCCCCTCATCCAACACAAATCCTACCGCCGCCCCACTCCCCCCCCTTCCACACGCATCTCAGCAGCCCTCCCCTCCACTCACATCTCGGCAGGCCCTCGCCTTCCACATCAACCACACTCCCCTACCACCCCCCGCCGCCTAGCCCCCTTCCACGCACTACAGCCCTATCCCCTTCCACACATCTACGCAGCCCTCCCCTTCACGCATTTACGCAGGCCCCTCCCCCACACATCTACGCACGCCCTCCCCCTTCCAGCACATCTAACGCCGCCCTCCTCCACCTCTACGCAGCCCTCTCCCTTCCACAGCATCTACGCACGCTCGCCTTCACAGCATGCTACCGCAGCCTCAGGCTTCCACAACATCTACGGACCATCACCCCTCCCCACACATCTACGCAGCCTCCCCTCCACGCATCTACGCGCTCCCCTTCCACACATCTACGCAGCCCATCCTTCCACATCATCTACGCAGGCCTTCCCCACAATCTACGCAGCCCTCCCCCTTCCAGCATCTACGCAGCCTTCCCCCATCCTAACATCTACCAGCCCTCCCCTTCCCCCCATCTATGCAGGCCCTCCCCCTTCCACGCATCTACGCAGCCCTCCCCTTCCACACATCTACGCAGCCCTCCCCTTCCACACATCTACGCAGCCCTCGCTTCCACACCCTGACGGATCCATCACCCTCTCCCCACGACATCTATGGCAGCCCTCCGCTTCCACGCATCTACAGCCTCCCCTGTCCACGCATTACGCAGCCCTCGCCTTCCACACATCGTACGCAGCCCTCCCCTTCCACCATCTACGGAGCCATCACCCCCTCCCCCACGCATCTACGCAGCCCTCCCCTTCCACACATCTACGCAGCCCTCCCCACACATCCTACGCGCCCTCTCCCTTCCACCCATACTACGCAGCCCTCCCCACACATCTACGGCAGCCCTCGCCTTACCACACCTACGCACCCCTCTCCCTTCGCCACGCATCTACGCAGCCCTCCCCTTCCACAATCTACAGCATGCCCCCGCCTTCCACACATCTACGCAGCCCTCGCCTTCCACAAGTACTACGGAGCCATCACCCCGTCCCCACACATCTTATGCAGGCCTCCGCTTCCACCGCATACTACGCAGCGCCTCAGCCCTTCCACCATCTACGCAGCCCTCCCCTTCCACAACATCTACCACCTCCCCTTCCACACAGTCTACGCCGCCCTCCCCTTCCAGCATCTTACGCGCCTCCCCTTCCACACATCTAACGCAGCCCTCCCTTCACCTCTACGCAGCCCTCGCCTTCCACCATACTCGTGCAGCCCTCCGCTCCACACATCTGCGCAGGGCCTCGCACTTCCACACATCTACCACCCTCGCCTTCCACCACTACATCTAGCATCCTTCCCTTCCACACATCTACGCAGCTCCCTTCACACATCTACGCACCCCGCCTTCACACATCACCAGCCCTCCCCACAACATCTACGCAGCCCTCCCCTTCACAGATCTACCAGCCCGTCGCCTTCACACATCTACCGCAGCCCTCCCTTCCACGCATCAACGCAGCCCTCGCCTTTTACACATCGTACGCGAGCGCATCACCCCCCTCCCCACGCATCTACGCAGCCCTCCCCTTCCACACATCTACGCAGCCCTCCCCTTCCACACATCTACGCAGCCCTGCGCCTTTCCAACTTACCTCCACGCAGCCCTCCCCTTCCACTGCATCTACGCAGCCCTCCCATCCAACACATCACGCCAGCCCTCGCCTTCCACACATGCTACGCAGCCCTTCCCCAACCATCTACGAGACCTCCCCTTCCACACATCTAGCGCAGCCCTGCCTTCCACACATCTACGACGCAGCCCTCCCTTCCACGCATGCTACGCAGCCGTCGCCTTTCTCTACAACATCCTACCGAGCATCACCCTTCCCCCACGCATATCTACGCCCAGCCTCCCTTCCACACCATTCCCAGCCCTCCCCTTCCATACATCTACTCAGCCTCCCTTCCTCACACATCTATCGCAAGCCCTCCCTTTCTACATACACATCTACCGAGCCATCACCCCTTCCCTCCACGCATCTACAGGCAGGCCCTCGCCTTCGCACACATGTACTCCAGGTCTCTCCTGTCCACACAATCTACCCAGCCTCCCCTCCACACATCTACGCAGCCCTCCCTTTACACCATCTAACGCAGGGCCTCCCTTCACCGCATCACGCAGCCCTCCCCCTTCCATACACATCTACCGAGCCATCACCCCTCCCCACTGCATCCTACGCAGCCCTCGCCTCCACCACATTACGGCAGCCCCTCACCAGCGACATCTACGCAGCCCTCCCCTTCCACACACTATCGCAGCCCTCCCCCTCCACGCCTCTACGCCGGCCGCTCCCTCCAGCATCTACCAGCCCTCCCTCCACGCAATCTACGCACGCCCTCCCCCACACATCTAAACGCAGCCTCCCCTTCTCAACGCATCTACGCAGCTCCTTCCCCTCCACGCACACCGCAGCCCTACACCTTTCCCAGCAATCATCTACGGAGCCTCTGCTTCGCTGCCCGACCGGCCGACGGGAGACGTAGAATTAAAATTCGCAACCTGTGTTATGCCAAACACGGATCATTTTACGCCGGCAGTAAAAACCCTAGTTCATACGTGTTGAGAAGATGGCGAACGCGCTTTCGATACTCGCATGCTCAAATCTTGCGCTATAGTGGAAGGAGGAATAAAGAGACAGGGGTGGTGGAGGGAGGAGAGGAAGGAACGGAGGAGGAGGAGGAGGGGAGGAGGAAGTGTGGAGACGGTGAACTATTTGAATGATGATGGCGGGAGCGCGAACATCAACTGCGAAATGCGCGCTTTATACTCTACGCCGCTGTTCGTTGGTTGCGTTGTTGTTGTTCGGTTGTGTTGTGTTGTGTTGTTCGTTGTTGTTGTTTAGCTTCGTTTTGTTAGCGCCATGTGCGTCGCTGTCTCAAAGATCTGAGCGATGGTCAGGCACTGCATGCGGATGGCGGCGATGGTGGCATGCAGTGCGGAGCGATGGACTGGATGGATGGATGATGGAGATGGATGGATGGATGGATGGATGGATGACTGGATGATTGGGAATTGGATGATGGATGGCTGATAAATGGATGGATGCGATGGAGGATGGATGGATGGATGGATGGATGGATGGATGGATGGAATGGCTGGATGGATGGAATGGAATGGATCGGAGGATGGATGGATGGATGGATGGCATGATGGATGGACTGGAAATGGATGGATGGATGGATGGATGGATGGATGGGATTGGATGGATGGGATGGATTGGATGGATGGATGGATAGATGGATTGGATGGATGGATGGATTGGTGGAATGGATGGATGGATAGGAGGATGGATGTGATGAATGGATGGATGTATAATGGACGGACGGACGGATGGATGGATAGAATTCCTTTAAAAAGCAAGGAGTGGGAGGCAGTGGAAGAGATGGAGGACGAGAGGGCGGATCGGAGGAAGAAGAGGAAGAAGAGGAAGAGGAGGAGGAGGAAGGGGAGAAGTGGGGATATGACAAGGAGTCTATGATGAAATGCATTACCCGTAAAATGTCATAGGTCATCTTATGGTCATAAGTTGCGATTATATCATCATGCTGCGTGAAGTTGCGTGATGCGATGGATGGTTGTGTGAACGTGTTATCGCAAACAAATCAATCCGTGACAGGGTCCGGAGATTATGTAGGGGTAAGTATGAGA
Organism: Priapulus caudatus; assembly: GCF_000485595.1. Classification (NCBI taxonomy): domain Eukaryota; kingdom Metazoa; phylum Priapulida; class Priapulimorpha; order Priapulimorphida; family Priapulidae; genus Priapulus; species Priapulus caudatus. The sequence goes on from NW_014583303.1 coordinate 4,567, forward strand.
TGTGGTAGATATGTGGCAGAGTAAGACATAAATAAAAGAGAGCGCGAGAGAGAGAGAGAGAGAGAGAGAGGAGAAGAGAGCGAGAGAGGGGAGGGGGAGAGAGAGAGAATAGAGAAAGGCCTCTGCCTCTTCCCTCCTTTGGTCCTCTCTGTCTCCTTCCCTCTCCTCCCTCTCTCTCCTCTTCTCTCGCCCCCTCTCCCGTCTCTGCTCCTTCATCATCTCCCTTCTCTCCCTTCTCCCCCTTCTTCTCGCCCCTTCTCCCCTCCCCGCTCTCTCCTTCCTCCCTCTCTCCTCCCTCCCCCGCTCCCCTTGCTCCTTCCCCACCCCTCCGCCTCCTCCCGGCACCTCTACCCCCTCTCTCCCCTCTCTCACCCTCTTCCTCTCTCCCCCTCTTTCCTCCGCTCCCGGGGTATCGTCCTAGCGTCCCGCTCGGATCAATAGACGCGCGTTCCTACATACGTAATGCGTGCCTCAGCCTCTCGTCGCCTGCTTCGCCCTCTCTCCTCCTCCTCCTCTCTCTCGCTCCTCCTCCTCTCTCGCTTTCTCCTCTCTCTCCCCTCGTCTCTCTCTCCCCCGCTACTCCTTTCTCCAACTCTCCCCCTCTCCTCCTCTCCTCCTCTCTTCTCCTCCTCCCCCTCCCTGTCCTTCTCTCTCGTCTCCCTCTCCCTCTCTCTCCCCTCTCTCAACTCATGCCTCTCCCCTCTCTCCCCCTCTCTCCCCCTCTCTCCCTCTCCCCCTCTCCTCTTCCAGCAGCGTTCATACATACGTAATGCGTGCCTCAGCCGGTCAACACCGCGTGCCATCGGTGTTGTTTCAACATTGAGATGCCGTAATGCGTTGTTCACACTCCTGATGCTAGCCGCAGGGCTTCCGATTCTGCATCAGTACCAGTAACAGCAGCAGCAGCAGCAGCATCAGTACCAGTAACAACAACAGCAGCAGCAGCATCAGTACCAGTAACAATAGCAGCAGCAGTAGTAGCAGTAGTAACAGCAGCAGCAGCAGCAGCAGCAGCAGCAGCAGCAGCAGCAGCATCAGTACCAGTAACAGCAGCAGTACCAGTAACAGCAGCAGCAGCAGAAGCAGAAGCAGAAGCAGAAGCAGTAGTAGTGGTAGCAGCAGCAGTAGTAACACCAGCAGCAGCACCAGTAACAGCACCAACAGCAGTAGCAGCAGTAACAGCAGCTAGTAACATCAGCAGCAGCACCAGTAACAGCACCAACAGCAGTAGCAGCAGTAACAGCAGCTAGTAACAGCATCTACAACAGCAATAGCAGCAGCAGCAGCAGTAGCAGCAGTAGCAGCAGTAGCATCAGCAACAGCAACAGTAACAACACCAGCAGCAGTAACATCAGTAACAGCAACAGCAACAGCAGCAGTAGTTGTTGCAGCAACACCAGCAGTAGTAATAGTGTAGTAGTAGTAGTAGTAGTAGTAGTAGCAGCAGCAACAGCAGCAGTAGTTGTTGCAGCAGCAGCAGCAGCAGTAGTAATAGTAGTAGTAGTAGTAGTAGTAGCAGCAGCAACAGCAGCAGTAGTTGTTGCAGCAGCACCAGCAGTAGTAATAGTAGTAGTAGTAGTAGTAGTAGTAGCAG
>NW_014583304.1:0-291 GCF_000485595.1 Priapulus caudatus
TCTCTCTCTCTCTCTCTCTCTCTCTCTCTCTCTCTCTCTCTGGATCTCTCTCTCTCGCTCTCTCTGTTCATTTCTCTCTCTCTCTCTGCGTGTTCACTTTTCGCTCTTTCTCTTTCTCTCTCTCTGTTCATTTTTCTCTCTCTGCCTCTTTCTCTCTCTTTCTCGCTCTAGCTTTCTCGTTTTCTCACTCTCTCTCTCTCTGTTTCTCTCTTATTCTCTCTCACTAGCTCTCTCGCTCGCTCTGTCTCTCGCTCTCTCTCTAGCTCTCTCGGTCTCTCCTCTCTCTCTCTC
>NW_014583304.1:1626-3040 GCF_000485595.1 Priapulus caudatus
CGGTGATGTTTACAACAGAGTTACACTTACACTTACTTATTCGCTCGTACATTCCTTGTACTCGCCTAACTTATATTGAACGTATAGGTTCTACTCTTTAACTTGCGCTTACCTAACGTGTACTTGTTGATCTCTGTCTTGCTCGCTGGTGGTCGGTCGCGCTGTTGTCGCCAAGTCGCTCGCTATAGCAGCGCGCTGTCGCGCGTGTCGTTCTTATAGTGGACAGAACATGACACGGTGACATCCGTCCGTACTGGAGCGTAGCCACCTAGATTTGCCTGTGGCGGGCAAAGCCACGTGCAGTCTGTGTTTTAGGTCGTTGACCAATTATCCATTAAGGCAAATTCTCCATTAGTTAGCCATTGGTCCTGTACCGGTATTCACATTTGTCTTGGATGTCAACCTGCACCCCCCCCCTCCCACCTCCAGCACCACCACTAACTACGTACGTGATGTACATAGGTATATGTGATACATGTGTGTGTTCGTCTGTATATAGACAGCATGTATGCATGTATGCATGTATGCATACATACATACATACATGTATGTATGTATGTANCGAAAAATGGAAGGGAGAGTGAATGATATGACGGCGCAAAATGTACATAATTAATTATTTGACTAATAACCAATTTTATTTATACATGTACGACATGGCGATTTGTTCACTATACACAAACCGTGTGTCGCAGTCCTAGTACAAGTTAACACCGTCGTTATTGTTTTCCCGTTAACAACCGTTTTACAAGTTAACACCGTAGTTGTTATTTGTTTCACTCTTACTTTACCTGTCAATTTTACACTGCTGTTTCACTCGTTGTAAATATTCGTCACCTGTATCGCTCATGGATATCATAGAATACAATTGACATTCGCGTGACTTATCCTGATCATGGCCAGGAGTGCAGCTAACCCATTTTGTTTGAGGAGTAAAGCCATGTGAGTGGGGTGTTCTAGAAGGGTTACCGCAATTTACCATGAATTGTTATTTTTTTCTAGAGAGGCAATTGCCGCATTATATTGGATTAGGCCTACAATCATAGAAGCAGTGGGAAGTGCAAACACAGTAAGAGCAGCCGCACAGCTTCGTACAGTAATTCCGCTTCGTGTCTTCGTAGCTGTGGCCTGATGCGTACGGCAGTGGCTCCGGCGGATCGCAATACGTACATGCGGGGACCGCCCCAGTACAGGCGCAGTTGTCGCATCCGCAGCTGTAGTAGCACCAGTCGGCCAGCTTTGCGTTGCCGGGATTTGCTCCGATGATGCATGCACACTCGTGCACTATGTGTGCACAGCAACCGTCCCCGTCAACACCGTCAGCATCGACAGTGTTGACAAGACGGACCGTCATCTGAAGAGAAATACACAGTAATAAGTGCAAAATATTATTCTCTCTATCTCTCTCTCTCTC
>NW_014583304.1:4018-7785 GCF_000485595.1 Priapulus caudatus
AGAGAGAGAGAGAGAGAGAGAGACAGAGAGAGAGAGAGAGAGAGAGAGAAAGAGAGAACGAGAGAGAGAGAAAGAGATGCTCACTGGATTGTAATAGGATTTTGAAAAGAAAATTTTAACCTCTTTCCGAAACAATCAAATTCTGCCAATAGGTGGCTCTATATATGGAGTCAACTCTCCCGCGTTCAGCGCTAAAGAGACGAACGGAGAAAGAGAGCGAGAGCGCGCGAGAAAGTGAGTGAAAGAGAAAGAGAGATAAAAAAAATAGAAGGGCGAGTGATTGATCGGCGTAAAATATACATAATTAATTATTTGACTAATAACCAATTTTATTTATACATGTACGACATGGCGATTTGTTCACTATACACAAACCGTGTGTCGCGGTCCTAGTACAAGTTAACAACGTCGTTATTATTTTCCCGTTAACAACCGTTTTACAAGTTAACACCGTAGTTGTTATTTGTTTCACTCTTACTTTACCAGTCAATTTTACACTTTGCTGTTTCACTCGTTGTAAATAATCGTCACCTGTATCGCTCATGGATATCATAGAATACAATTGACATTCGCGTGACTTATCCTGATCATGGCCAGGAGTGCAGCTAATCCATTTTGTCTGGGGGGGGGCAAAGCCACGTGAGTGGGGTGTTCTAGAAGGGTTACCGCAATTTACCATGTATTTTTTTTCTAGAGGAGCAATTGCCGCATTATCTTGGATTAGACCTACAATCATCGTAGCAGTGGGAGGTGCAAACACAGTAAGAGCAGCCGCACAGCTTCGTACAGTAATTCCGCTTCGTGTCTTCGTAGCTGTGGCCTGATGCGTACGGCAGTGGCTCCGGCGGGTCGCAATACGTACATTCGGGGACCTTCGAAGGACAGTCGCAGTTGTCGCATCCGCAGCTGTAGTAGCACCAGTCGGCCAGCTTGGCGTTGCCGGGATTTGCTTCGATGTTGCATGCACACGTTTCCACTAGATATGCACAGCAACTGTCCCGTTCAGCAGCGTCACCATCTTCAGCGTTGACAAGACGGACCGTCATCTGAAGAGAAATACACAGTAATAAGTGCAAAATATTTTTCTCTCTATCTCTCTCTCTCTCTCTCTCTCTCTCTCTCTCTCTCTCTCGTGTTCCCTTTTCGCATCTGTTTCTCTTTCTCCTCCTCTCTGTCATTTTTCTCTCCTCTGCCTCTTTCTCTCTCTTTCTCGCTTAGCTTTCTCGTTTCGTCCACATCTCTCCTCTCTGTTTCTCGTCTTTATCCTCTCACTAGCTCTCTCGCTCGGCGCTCTGTCTTCGCTCGTATCTATCCTCTCGTCGTCTGCGTCCCTCTCTCTCCTTCTCTTCTCTCTCTCTTCTCTCTCATCCTCTCTACTCTCCTCTTCGTCTCCGACCCTCACCTCCTCCCGCGACCCCCGCCACCACTCAGTCCCTGTCGGGTCGGCCACTCCCGCCAACCACCGCGTAGGACCCGGGGCGACCGAGTTGGTCCCCCAAGGGCCCGACCGACCTCCTTCTGACGAGGGCTGAGGCCCACCGCGAAGCCACGGGGGACCAGTGCGCCGGCCGCCCCTCCCTTCTCGCCCGTGCGCCCCACCGCCCCCCACGCCTCTCTGGGTCTCGCTCTCCTCTCCTTTTCTCCTCCTCCCTCTCTTTCTCCCTCTTTCTCTCTCTCTGATTCTTTCTTCTCTCTCTCTTCTTCTCTTTCTCTCTCTCTCTCTCGGGCGAGCCATCGCTGGTTCTCTCTCTCTCTCAACATCTTTCGGCTCGTCAAGCTATCTCTTCTCTCCGTCTCGTCTTTGTCTCTCTCTCTCCTCTCTCTTCTCTCTCTCTCCGTCCCCCTCGGTACATTCGATCACGTAATCTTCGCCTTACTTTCTCTCTCTCTCCCTCTCGTCTCTCTGGCCGCTCTCTCGACACTCCTGTATAGTACTCTCTCTCTTCCTCTTCTCCTTGGCTCTCTATTTTCTCTCTCTCTGCTGTGAAAGTCTCTCTTTCTTCTCGCTTCTCTGTGGAGTCTCTCTCTTTCTCATCCTTTCTGTGATTCTCTCTCTTTCCTCTGCTCTCTCTCCCTCTGTCGTCTCTCTCTCCCGCCTCGACTATCTTCTTTCTTATCCTCTCGCGTGTCTCTCTCTTTCTCTTTTCTCATCCCCTCCCTCTCTCTCTCCCTCTCCTCTCTCTCTCTCGCTCTTCGCGTCTGCTCTAGTTCTACCCGTCACTACTCCGTCTCTCCCTCGTCTGTGAGTCTCTCTCTTTCTCCTCTGCCTTCATCGCTCCACCGCCCCTTCTTTCTTTCGTCTCTCTCCTCTCTCTCCTCATCTCTCTCTCTCGCTCTCTCGTCGCTTCTCTCTCTCTCTCTTCCTCTTCTCTTCTCTCTCTTTTCGCGCCAATAGCGCGTGCGCTTTCTCTCTCTCTCCGCTAGCTCTCCTCATATTCCTCCTCTCTTTCTCTCTCTCGACTACACATTGCCTGTCGCTCTCTCTCTGGTCTCCTCCGTCTCCTGCACTCACGCGGTGCTCCACGGTCCAACGTCCTCGTCTCTCTCCTCAGTCCTCTCTCTCTCTTCTCTCTGTGAAAAGTCTTCCTTTCCCTCTTTTGTTCAATTCCTCTCTCACTTCTCGTCTCTCCTGCCCGTCCTCTCTCTCCACTACACTACTGTCATTAATCCTCTTTCTCTCTTCCTCACTCTCTTCCGTATCTTTCTCTCGCTCTCGCTCTCTCTCTCTCATCTCTCTTCCCCTCTCGTCGCTCTGCTCCCGTTGCGGCCGCCCGATCGAGCGAATCCAGTGATCTTCCGGGCCGCATGCGGGCGCGCCCACACAGTGCTGCAGTTGCGATCGCCTTCGGTCCCCTCACTCTCTGGCTCCTCCCTTCCCGTCTTCCCTTCTTCTCAGCTCCGCTCCCCGTCTCTCGTTCATTAACTGCAGTTGCTCCCTGGGCGCACTGCCCACCTGTTATTCCTCCAGTTCGCCTGGCAAGTTCCATCTTCTCTCTACGCCGACTCTGGTGATACCCACCGTGGTACTCCTCTCCGCTCGATCACGGCCCCTGCGGTCCACGACCGTCTCGACGAGCCCCCTACCTCCTCTCTCGCTCCTCTCGACGTCTCTCTCCTCTCTTCTCTCTCTTCTCTTTCTCTCCTCCTCGGTCACGAGGGCGGCGGGGTGCTGACGGGGCAAACCGCGACCGGGCCGGGCCCGCCGCGCGTTCGCCGCCGGCCGGGACCGGTCGGTACCTACCGGACCGAACACCCCCCGAGGGCTCTTCCGTGTCGCTTGCCGACTGACCGACACCAGCGCGACCGCCGCCTTCCGCCAGTTCGAGCCGCGACTGCCCCGTCGAGCCTGCTGGTCCAGCCGCCATCGGCACACCGCCAGCTGTCAGCGCGCCATCAGACCGACGAGGAGGGCCCCTCAGTCTCGACACAACTGCTCGCCCTCGCCCTCGCCCGGCGGCGGCCAACGTCGATCGGCCAGTCGACGCGTCCGCATCGGGGGTTCGTGTCGTCCATCGACGCACCGTACGCGCGCCCGTGCCTGTACCACGGGGCGTCAAGGACCCCCCCCACCGCCTGCCCGTCGCTCACGCCGAGCTCGGCCCAGCCGGGGGGTCACGTCAAGCTGAGGTCCGACGGCGGCGATGTCGCAGACCCGACTGCTCCGCATCGCACACGACAGACCTCGCTCGTGCCAACCGACCATCTGCCCCGCGCGCCGCGCGCCGGGGACCACCCGCGAGGTGGCGCCCCGCCCGTTTCCTGCCTCC
>NW_014583304.1:8874-10279 GCF_000485595.1 Priapulus caudatus
TACGATGACGAGAGGACTGGCGTTCTTGTGTTGCATTGCGTTTGCGAGACGGGATTACTGAACTTATGAGCGCGACTAAGCAAGAAAACGAGTGCTCTGAAGGCCCAAGGACAGAGAGGGGAGGGAGGGAGGGATGTGGGTGGGAGGGAGGGAGAGGTAGAGGGGGCAGGGAGGGAGACTCACAGACAGACAGAGAAAGAGAGCGTGTGTGTGGGTAGGAAAAAGAAAGACACATCGTGAACGAGAGAGAGGGAGAGAGAGAGAGTGACAGAGGGAGAGAGAGAGACTGACAGAGAGGCAGAGAGAGAGTCTTGACAGAGAGAGAGAGAGAGAGAGAGAGAGAGAAGAGAGAGAGAGAGAGAGAAAGAGATGCTCACTGGATTGTAATAGGATTTTGAAAAGAAAATTTTAACCCCTTTCCGAAACAGTCAAATTCTGCCAATAAGTGGCTCTAAATATGGACTCAACTCTGCCGCGTTCAGCGCTAAAAAGAAGAACGGAGAAAGAGAGCGAGAGCGCGCGAGAGAGTGAGTGAAAGAGAAAGAGAGATAAAAAAAAAATGGAAGAGAGAGTGAGTGATCGCCGCAAAATATACATAATTAATTATTTGACTAATAACCAATTTTATTTATGCATGTACGACATGGCGATTTGTTCACTATACACAAACCGTGTGTCGCGGTCCTAGTACAAGTTAACACTGTCGTTATTATTTTCCCGTTAACAACCGTTTTACAAGTTAACACCGTAGTTGTTATTTGTTTCACTCTTACTTTAACAGTCAATTTTACACTTTGCTGTTTTACTCGTTGTAAATAATCGTCACCTGTATCGCTCATAAATATCATAGAATACAATTGACATTCGCGTGACTTATCCTGATCATGGCCAGGAGTGCAGCTAACCCATTTTGTCTGGGGGGCAAAGCCACGTGAGTGGGGTGTTCTAGAAGAGTTACCGCAATTTACCATGTATTATTTTATTTTTTCTAGAGGGGCCATTGCTGCATTACCGCACTGTGATACAACCATAATAGCAGTGGGAAGTGCACACACAGTAAGAGCAGCCGCACAGCTTCGTACAGTAATTCCGCTTCGTGTCTTCGTAGCTGTGGCCTGATGCGTACGGCAGTGGCTCCGGCGGGTCGCAATACGTACATGCGGGGACCTTCAAAGGACAGTCGCAGTTGTCGCATCCGCAGCTGTAGTAGCACCAGTCGGCCAGCTTGGCGTTGCCGGGATTTGCTTCGATGTTGCATGCACACGTGTGCACTGTCTGTGCACAGCAACCGTCCCCTTCAACACCGTCATCATCTTCAGCGTTGACAAGACGGCCGTCATTTGAAGAGAAATACACAGTAATACGTGCAAACGATTTTTCTCTCTCTCTCTCTCTCTCTCTCTCT
>NW_014583305.1:0-6156 GCF_000485595.1 Priapulus caudatus
AATGGTTACGGACGCGTTTTCAACCCTGTTGAAAGAAGATGTGAACCCTGCTCCGTGGTGCACCGGTAATAATCGGCAATTCTCCGCGTGGTAATTGCGATCCCGGATTCGCTAAAGGGAATCCATTCAGTCGTGTGGCACTGCGCGAACAATCGAGAGGTAGTCTCACGCGTTATCGTGGGACAGCACTCATAGTCAGATCGTTATGTGTTAGCATTGCACCGCATTTAACGTCGCGCCGCGAAAACACCACCACGGAGCGTTTAATTAAGCCCGATGTGAAGAGATTAAAACTTGCGTGGAATTGAGATTTTTTTGTTTGGGAGGCTTGTTTGATTCTAAAGTCGTGGGTAAATGAGACGATTGCTTGGGTGTGCGTGGGCAGTCACTATTGCTCAGTGAATAAGATCAGGTAGTCGTAGAATAAGTCAGGAATTGGTCGTCCTACAAGTCTTAATTGTAGCAAGTTTGGGCTAGTACTAAAGTCGTATGTGTTTTTGGTTCAGTGATTAATTTTACATTAGTTTAGACATGCTAGAACTAATCTAATGGACCACAGCAGGTTTTTATGATGATAAAGTTGTTACTGAAAACACGGAAAATCTCAAGTGACTGAAAACTGTCTGCCCAACGAAAATGTACCGTGGCAACCGGGAGTGCTTGCATTGATGGTCTCTGATGAAAATCATTGATGATCCACAAACTCATAATAGCGCACTCTATATTGTAAATGATATATTGCAAATGTGCATTACTTATCGATTTTTAAGATGGCACTTTCACTTGGTTTATCATAGCCTAAGGCCCTAAGCTAATAAATCCAGAACTTCGAACTTCGAACTTGTGTTCCACATCGAAAAAGGGCAATCAGTGGTTGCCTGGTTGGTGAGGGCAGGAAGAATGTGTATGCCATGTTAGATATGCGATCTGATCTAATAAAGATAATAATCTAATATATATCTGATAATGGTAATAATCTAATAAATGATGAACTACCAAATGCTGATGCCGCGTCTACATTGCTCTGCTATATTAATGCCAGGGACGTATTGTACATATAAATTGCCTTCTGCTGCTCCCACTGTATGCATAGGTGTACGTATGTAGGGTTACTAACCCTGTGCATGTTCCTGGACGCAATGAGGCGGAGTGGGACACCCTCTATCATTAAACCCCCACAAACACATTTCCTGCCTTGCAACTTTACGCCTGATGGTTGCATTCGCGAAGCGTGATCAGTCGTTTGGCTGTCAGCATCCAGTTTTATCGTCCGCGTCATCCATCGCTCACCAACTAGCGGTGCCCGTCGTAGCGAAGATCACCTATTCTGATGTTATATAGATTACTGTTAGTGTTACCAGTGTGTGAAATAAGGGCTATCCGTTTGTCCTCACTTGTCTATTTCCATGGAGGACAAGTAGACAAGTAGCTTTTTAGAGCAACTTTTTATAGCAATTTTATATATTATAGCAATATCCTCACTGTCTCATAACTCACTGTGGTGAGAGTCAGACTCAGGACTGACCATGTATTGTTATTATAAAACTTTGAAGCTTCAACTTTGTTAAGACAAGTAATAACTTAAAATAAAAAGGTGTGCTTCTTTATGTTCTTTCAAGTTTTGTGCCTAATTTGAACTGTTAGTGAACTGTATTAAAATTACAAAGTAAGATATTGGGTCTAAAATTTAATTTGATTAAATGTATTAGTATTACACATGTTATTAATCAGGACCAGCAAAAATTTTGCAGGACAAGCACAAATATCTTAATTGTAGCTTGTCCGTCGCAAATTTGTTTCCTTATTTCGAACATTGGTTACCTGTGGTTTGCTTTGCGTGGTTTGGAGGTATGTATAGACATGTTGTCCGCATACTGCGTGCAGAACACACGCATCTGACGCCATTTTGTCAGATGTGTGGTAATTTATGCGCTTGCATTTGTAGCCATTTTGTTGCCGAAGATGATTTAAAAAAAATTATATTCGTGCGACTACCTTCTCTACGGCTTATTAATAATATATTTACTCCACCAGGTATTGCTAACAGTGCATGTAGATTCACTATAATATCATCTAGAATAAACTCATTTTAATTAGAAGACTGTGTTTGCTAATTGTAAATGTCTTCATCCATTGAAAAATTAGCACAAACATCTTGGTGATATGATCATAATTTTTTCTGTCTACTTCTTTATCTTTGCCTAGCTAAGTCTATCACTATCCCTTTCTATGTCTTTATATCCACCCTTAGATCTCCCCCCTAGTCTCTACGTAAATTGAGATGTGTTGTCATGTTTTGTTGTAGGAGATTGATTGTAAGTAAATTGTTTGCGCCAACAATGATTTAAAACTAAAATACTTATCTGTGGTAATGATATATGATGGCATCTCTTGAATGGTCTTAATTCTTGTGATGTAAGGGTGTGTTCTGCAATTAAGTCTCACTGTTGTTGCTTTGTCTCTCACCTACAGAAAGAAGATAGAGTCCATAGGCAAGATGACCGCTCTGTCGCAGGACGAGATAGTGACGAGCACTAAGACGGTGGTGCAGGGGCTGGATGCACTGCGCAACGAACACAATGCCATTCTCAACGGTCTCATGTCCTCAATCAAGGTACGAACATGTAACGTTGGTGGTAACAATGACAACATGCTCTTACTCAAGGTACGAACATGTAACGTTGGTGGTAACGATGACAACATGCTCTCACTCAAGGTACGAACATGTAACGTATGTGGTAACAATGACAACATGCTCTTACTCAAGGTACGAACATGTAACGTTGGTGGTAACAATGACAACATGCTCTTACTCAAGGTACGAACATGTAACGTTGGTGGTAACAATGACAACATGCTCTCACTCAAGGTACGAACATGTAACGTTGGTGGTAACAATGACAACATGCTCTTACTCAAGGTACGAACATGTAACATATGTGGTAACAATGACAACATGCTCTCACTCAAGGTACGAACATGTGACGTATGTGGTAACAATGACAACATGCTCTCACTCAAGGTACGAACATGTAACGTATGTGGTAACAATGACAACATGCTCTCACTCAAGGTACGAACATGTAACATATGTGGTAACAATGACAACATGCTCTCACTCAAGGTACGAACATGTAACGTATGTGGTAACAATGACAACATGCTCTCACTCAAGGTACGAACATGTAACATATGTGGTAACAATGACAACATGCTCTCACTCAAGGTATGAACATGTAACATATGTGGTAACAATGACAACGTGATCTATCTTATTCTTAACCAAGTGCAATCTGATGGGAACCCAAAGCAAAGCAAATGGCGACACGTACATTATTAAAGCTTGAGACCTGATGATAATATGTGTCGACGGTCGTTGAATAGTAATAACTTTTACTACCAGGACGTAGTGGCAAACCATGTCCACTCTTAAAGTGTAGATGTAGTTACGAGGCAAGCAAGTCTCCACTAGATAATTTGCCGTTGTACTCGATGGCAACGTTATTGCAATGGTGTGGCCGTCTTAAATAGCATTCGTTATCGTTAACAAGCAACATTAGGGCCATAATAAAAATATTGTTTGTTTGCCCTCACCCGCCCGACCCGCCAAAAAGGGGCCGACTCAAATTTTTTTATTGATTTTTTCCCCATTTTTTTTTGTTTTTTTTACAAATTGTATTACTGTACATTATGTAAATCTGTAGGCAATACATTATATGTACCAAGCAAAACTAACATTCAACATAAAAGGCATTTCCACACAAGCACACCTGAGCATGTAGACACCATGCTGAATTTGTAAAAAGACTTCCCCCTCAAAAAAAGAGAAAAAGCCTACCTACCTATCCAAACTTTTCAGCCTGGGTCAGGTGAGGGCAAATAAATATTTTTTTAATTGTGGCCTAACTGGTTAATAATCAACCTCCTGGCTAGATGAGTAACGAACAAGTTAAAGTAACTGGCAACAAACATGAACCAGATGCATTATCACTGTATTCGTGTATTCATTCACTGTAATTCATCTCTTAAGTTTTTTTATTCTCATTTTTTCCTCTTCACTCTGGCAAATTGTCCTCTGACCCCGCTTTTAGATGTAGCAGGTGCCTCGACACAGCTTGTCCCATCGATGGCAGGCCCTGTGACCATGTGATCGTTGGTGACCATGAAGGGGCAGTTGTCGACTCCTTTTTGCTATCTGGGTGACACTCTCAGACTCTGTCCTGGTGGCGGCTGTGAGGCTGCCACAATTACAAGAGTAAGAACTGATTGTGGAAAATTCAGAGAGTTACTACCTGTCCTGTCATGCAAGAGCCTGTCACTACACACCCGTGGTAAAGTCTACAACAGTTGTGTCAGGAGTGCCATGTTGTATGCCAGTGAATGTTGGCCTTTGAGGAAGAATGACATGTAATGCTGCATCTAGGGAGGAATGAGTGTGCGATGCTGAGATGGATGTGTGGTGTGAAGCCAGAGGACAGAGTCAGCTCCGGTATCCTGCGTGAGAGGCTTAAGATTGAAGATCTGAAATCCACCCTTAGACGTAGGCGTCTGCGATGGTACGGCCATGTACAGCGGAGCGCCTCATGGATAAAAACAGTCACCAGCCTCCATGTAGATGGATGTCAAAGAAAAGGAAGACACAGAAAGTCGTGGAAAGAGCTTGTTAAGGAGGATCTGAGAGTGTGGAATCTCACAGATGAGGACACTCTAGACAGGGTTAAGTGGAAGAATGTTCTAAGAACCACCACGCAACGTCCAACCTGCTAGCATGTGGAACGTGGACGTTAAACGGATATGATGATGGTGATGACTCTGGCTTTGTTGTCTCTAAAAGCAAGCTTGTCCAATTGGTATTTCAGTGAATATGTAGCCTGCAAAGTATATATGCCCATGTATCCATTACATTAGTGTTTGTCACCGTGTGCACGTACATCCTACCTATGTCTACATCTCTCACGTGAAGAGCAAATAATAAATAATTAAATAACATCCTATATGTATATTTATAGGCGATCAAGAAGGACAAGGCAGATTCCAACCTAATGGAAGAGAAAACACAGATCTTGAAGAAGAATATAGACATGATAGAGCTGGGTCTAGGCGAGGCGCAGGTGAGGGCCGCCAAGCTAGTCGTAGTTGTAGCGAACGCTGTCTGTTATAGCTTCAACACATCTGTAGGTCCTACAGTGTAGATGTGTTCATAATGATAGCATCTGCTGTGTGTGTTTGTCTGTGCGTGAGTGTGTGCGTGAGCGTCAGTGTGTGTTTGTGTGTGCGTGATTGTGTGCGTGAGCGTTAGTGTGTGTGTGTGTGTGCGTGACTTTTGTTGTGGACTGCCACTGTTTACTATTTACCTAACCATTACCATTGATTACCACATCATACCATTATGTACCATACCACACCACAGTGACCACACCACACCACACCACACCACACCACACCATACCTTATACCATACAACACTGTGCCATGACATGCTATGCCATGCAATGCCATGTCATCAGGAGTCTATCAATAGACTCTTGATCAATAATCTATTGATAGACTCCTGATCAATAGTCTATTGATAGACTCCTGATGTCATGCCAGACCACGCCATCTCATGCCACGCCATGCCCTACCGTACCACACCATTCCCTACCATTACCATTACCATTACCAGGTTTGCATAAAAACCTGTTCGAACATCTTGTCTACCTCGTCTTTAATGGACTCACACTATAGGTTGGATCAACCGGTCTGGTTAAGCAGCATCCGACGTTACTTGCGCCGAAGTGCGTCGTTAACATACGCGTTTTCTCCATCATCAACTCTGCAGCGTTTACTATATGCTCTCCATGTTTGTCTATAATGGTCTCTCATCGTGCGTTTTGTTGAAAGTGGGGGAATTGTACAGCAACCAACTTTGTGTTCGTATTTCATTACGTATTCGTGGAAAACCCAGACAAGTCGTATTGATTACACTGCAATGAGAGAGAGGGGGAGAGAGGGGGGAGGTAGCTGGAGAGAGAGAGAGGAGGAGAGAGAGAGAGAGAGAGAGAGAGAGAGAGAGAGAGAGAGAGAGAGAGAGAGAGAGAGAGAGGAGAGAGAGAGAGAGAGAGAGAGAGAGGAGAGAGAGAGAGAGAGAGAGAGAGAGAGAGAGAGAGAGAGAGA
>NW_014583306.1:0-1325 GCF_000485595.1 Priapulus caudatus
CCGCCCCACGACCCCCGCACCCTTCATCCTCCCCATGACCCCCGCACCCTCCATAGTTACAGACAGTGGGTACTTTATTCCCGCAACGCCTTTCAAACCCCCGATTTCTGTGTTTGCGTTCCGCGTAAACAATAATTTATAACATACCTACGAGTACGTACGAGTACACATAAGCACGATGCCATTCATTTATTAGTTAACACGGCGACTTGATAAATTCTTTGAATCAAATGTCTAGACGCTTTTTACAATTATATACATTTCCGATTGACTTGTCAACGCCGCGTGAAATAGAATCTTGCATGAGCCCTTATATTCAATAATGAATGAAAGGAAATCTTACCGCAACTTGTAAGCCTCAATTTAGTGTAGCTTCGACTTAATTCGATATTGCATTTAATTGATTAAAGTAATAAAGTTTTTATAAATACAAGTGGGGTTTCTTTGATGACATTTTCAATCATAATCTACTTTTCCGTTCGCTTCGTTTTTGCATTGATGGATTTTAGTAACGAGGTCGTTTTTCCTACACAATACAGACAATTTTATGCTGGATAATTCATTAACTTTAGCAGCTATTTGTATCGATATCAATTAATAGACAATTTTATTATTCAAATTTCTGGCTATTTGGGGGAGTCAATCTGGCGCAGAAAGCTTCTTCTTACTGGATTAAACTGTTTAATCAATAGAGAAACCTAATCCTATCGAAGACTAAAAAACTATCGCTTCTCTATTTATAGAACCTGTGTAATTTAATTCAGCAGGGTTTCACCGCATTTATCACATGGTACTCTGACATACTCACTACATGTAACCACTATCTTTACATGTAGGTTAGTAAGCCACTTGCAACTAGCATCATTATATTAACTTAATTTTGACAGCATGCGAAGTCAAGTCAAGTGAATAGTAAATATCTACGGGGTCGTAAAGACGTCTAACGCAAACGTGATTGCAATTGCGATCTAGAGTCCCTTAATATAGAAAGGGAGTCCCTTCTATATAACGGGACTCTATTGCGATCGACACAAAAGCGCCGCCTGGCGTTAAACAACACTGTCAAGTGAAACGCGTGCATGTCTACATGTCCTCTACCAAGGATGATGCAATAATGAACGACGGATGAAGATAACGCAGCATGTTTGCTTGTTCATGATTCTTCAGCTATACGTTTAACATTATACGTTTTAAATCTAGACATTGTCGGGGTCACGTACGCACGCACGCACGCACGCACGCACGCACGCACGCACGCACGCACGCACGCACGCGCACACACACACAAACAAACACGCAGACACACACACTCGCGCGCGCACACA
>NW_014583307.1:0-6152 GCF_000485595.1 Priapulus caudatus
ACTGTGAGACAGTGCCTGATCCAGCAGCCCTGCTGAAATGTATGTATGTATAATAACGCTCATATATAGCTATATAGTACATAACACTGCCTCCCATACACCCATGATTCCGCCTTCGATATAGTCCTTTGGACTTGAAGACTAATATTTAAACAAATCTCGATACCCAACCTCAATTTCATTATTTATAATTTAAGTAACACCAATTACATCTAAATCGGCCGATAGGTGGCGGCAGTGCACTACATTTGACGTGCTGCATGTTCGACCCTCTAAGAGTCTAAGGCCTAAACTGTAGATGAGAACAGAATGTTATTAATATACAGCTCAGTGATTCAACCCATATAATGTATGTATATATATATAATATATTAATATATATATTATATTTATTTATTTATTTATTTATATAGTAGATATCTATGGTTCAACCTCCATCGAATGAATGAAACAGTATTGTGTTGTACGTATTATGTATTTTGTCTGGCACACGAATCATCTAGTATTCAGAGCAAAACTTCAACGAAATACTCTTTGTTTTTAGCAGACTTTTAGAAAGCAACGGTTTTTTATTATAAGTTCTCCCTTCCAGTGTTTTTACAGAATATGTATGTGCTCGCGCATGCGCAGTGTTCAACCCAAGAACCCATAGAGTTTTTTCGAAACTATACATTTTATGAAAATATTTCGTTATTGCGTATATTATATAATATAAATTATATTATATTATTTATATTATATTAACTTATATTATACTTATATTATATTATATTTATATTACTATATATTATATATATTATATTATATAATTTATATTATATATATTATAAGATTATATTATATATATTATATTATATTATATCTATATTATAGTTACTATTGATTATATAATAGTTATATCAATATATCATGAGTCAATATCATGATCATATCATATCGATATTATATAATATTATATATATTATATATATATATTTTATGATATATTATACTAGTTATATTCTATTATATTATATTATACTGAAATATATATGATATTATATTATTATTATATTATCATATATGCATATTATCACTTAATCATATATATATATTAATATGTATATTATACGCATATTAATATTATATTATATTGCTGTGTAATATTCTATCGTAATTTACGGCTGTTAGTAACAATTAGATCGAGGTGGCAGAGTTGGGGAAGCATTTCACGTTCTACCTCGATCCTTCCCATCGACCCTCCTCTGTCGTTCATTGACAACAGCCCTTATTACCTCCCGCAGTCACGCCTGCTACAGCGCGTACATACACGCACGATTACACGTCGCGCGCATCACACCAGCACACCGCACCACAATAATTCAACGCGCGCACACAGACGCGCACAGTGCGTACACCCGCACAAATCCACCCACTATACACGCGCGCGCTACATCACATGGTCCACGCACAGCACGCAACGCGCACCCGAGCCACACGCACTACAGCCAGACACGCACGCACGTCACGCGACACGAAGTTAGACCCAAACAGCACAACGGCACAAAACCACGCACGCACGCACGTCGCACACACATCACACACACCACGCACACACACCACACACTACACATCGACGCAACACCACACACACATCTCACACTCAACACACACTCAACTAAGCCAGAACGATACTCCCCAGCATCCGTGCCCTCCCTCCCTCTCCTCCGCTCCACGTCCCCCTCCCCGCTCCTCCCCTCCTCCCCTCCGTCCCCTCCCCATAAGAAAAACGCGGGCAGCAGCCTCCGTGTTTTCGTCGGACGACGCGCTCCCCGCGCCGCGCCGGCCAGTACGTTGTCAAGGTCGCCGGTCCGCGCCATTTAGTCTAAAATAAGGCAGATAGACGGAGAAGAGGAGGAGAGCGGGAATGGAGGACGGCGGGAAGTGAGCTTGGTTAGCAGAGCTGGGCCCTGTAAACACCGCTATACGAAAATCACCGCTGATTGGTTATGCGCGCGTTATGGAAGGTAAAAGCATAAAGTACCTGTCCTCGCGCCCTGGTGTCGTGGCCCTTCTGGTCGAGCCCGCGCGCTCCGGGGGGTGGGGGGGGGGGGGGGGGGGGGGGGCTCGCGGCTGGGTGCGTCTGGGCGAGTCGGGGCTTGCTTCCTTTTTTTGTGGCTTCGGTGCGCGCGGCGGGGCGTGGCGTGGGCTGCGGGGGGTGGGAGATGAGCGCTGGGACCGTGGCAGCGCTGGAGAGAGTGGCGTGGATCGGAGTGCGTTTAATGCCGACGATGGCGGATGTTCGAGTCGCATTGCTCATGCGAGAGTTTCGTTCTTTGTAGCCGGAATATAAGGTCGTGCTAGTAGTCTGTCAGCCACGTATATATATAAATATAGACATACTATATGGCTATGAAGCAAATACTCGGTCCAGGGCGTTCTCCTTTGGCCTGAGATTATATAGAGAGTATGGAGAGACACTTATAATAATAATGAATAATATAGGGAGGGTGGATGAGGAATATAGATGGAGGAGATAGATATGAGGATTAGGAAAGTCGAATAAGTAAGTAAGATTGAGTAGTTGAGGTATATTATGGTGGTAGGATATAGTATAATGATGTGAATGAGTAAAATCGAGGTTGCAATAGATGGAGTGGGAGTGTTATGGGTCGTGGTAGAGGGGTGCAGGCTATGAGAGTGTTGAGAGATATAAATGGTGATATAAGTAGGAGATGTAGAGTCATCACAAGGGGGGATCGACATATAGAGATATATGGAGTGGAGAGTGGGCAATAATAAGTAGGATTAGGGTGAGTAGGGTGGAGTATCAGGAAGGGAGCGAGCGGGGGTAGATGGAGAGGAGAAAGCATTAGTAGTGGAGGTGGTGAGGTAGTAGAGTGGGTAAACGATGTGTTGAGTGCGGAGGAGACGAGTTCGGGTGAGAGGGATTATTGTAGTATTAATTTAGAGAGAGTGAGGGGCGGGTGATCAGGGGGGTGCATGTATATATGTGTAGTTTTTATATTGTGGAGATAGAGGAGGCTGGAGCTATTCGGGTGTAGAGGAGGGGGTCGCGGTAGAGGTATTCGCTAATATGTCTAGTGATAAGGAGAGAGCTAGCTGAGATGTGATGATAGATAGGTATGAGTATATATATATAGGGTCTGGGACGGAGAATAGCGCAGGATATACGTAATCGTATATATAGGATGGGGAGCGGCGAGGGAGTGGAGGGCGAGAGAGAGAGGTAGAACGGTTGGGGGTGAGGTAGAGTGAGAGGCGGGGAGAAGGAGAGGAGAGCAAGGCGAAAGAACGGTATAAATGGACTAAAAAAATAACAACAAAGAACGTTATATAATTGGACTAAAAAAATAACAACAAAGCTAACGTGTATGAATTTAAAGTGCAGCATATTATATCTCGGTCAGTATGAAAAGCAACAGCGAAACGGAATAATAACGAGATTTGAAAAGCGTACAGAAAATCAATGACGAAGAAACATCAATGAAAACTGGAAAATGAACACCGCTCTGTTGCCAGGCTCCGTGTTTCCTCTGCAAATGTTTTTATATATAGTAAAACTACGCTGAGATTCTACGAGTTTCGCGCGGCTAAGTTCAAAACACCAGTGACATGCCAAGCGGCTAGAGTAAAGTAATACACTTTACACTTACTCGTTAATATCGAACAGGCTACTATAATATATACATGTATACAAGTATAATATATATATTATATATATATTTATATATTATATATATATATCATGAATATAAGCATATGCTGTATAAATTTGTTCCGGTATGTAACCATGTGTACGTATGGAAATCGTTCACAATAGAGAAAATAATTTTTTACGGGAACGTGATTGTTTTTGAAGGCATGTGATCGGTCAATTTCGAGCTCGTAATTGGGCTTCGTCGGCATTGTCTCTCTCTCTCTCTGTCCCGGAAAAAAAAGTATAGAAAGAGAGATAGAGAAAGAGGAAAAGAGAGAGAAAGGAATGAAAGAGATGAGAAAAGCGAGAGAACGAGAGGCGAGAGGACAGAGGCAGAGAGCTAGCCTTAATGGAGTTATAGAACACACACAGGCACACACACAACACACACACACACACACACACACACACACAGGCACACACACACACATCACACATACACACACCCCCTGCTTACCTTGCTACCGTGCCGCTACCTCCTAGAGCAAATAGTCGAGACCAGTACGCTTCTAGCAATCTCCACCGCCACCTCCACCGCCACGCCAGCCGCACCGCTGCCGCTGCCAGCTCCACCGCAAAGCAGCAGAGTATCAGCAGAGCATGTAGGCAGCAGCAGGCAGTAGCAGGGTAGTCAGTAGTAGTAGTAGAATAGTAGCAGGCAGCTAGCAGCGAGCAACGGTAGCAAGCAGCAGCAGCAGCAGTAAGCAACCGCAGCAACAGCAGCAAAGCAAGCAGCAGCAGCAGCAGCATCAAGTATCAGCAGCAGCAGGGCAGTACAACAGGCAGCAGCAGTAGCCCAGCACTCAGCCGTTATTAAGTTCAAACGAAAATCATTGATTGCGTGACGGCGCGAAAACGTCGAGCGAGAGAGAGAGAGAGGAGGAGAGACGGAGAGAGGAGGTAGAGGGGGAGACAGAGAGCGA
Organism: Priapulus caudatus; assembly: GCF_000485595.1. Lineage (NCBI taxonomy): Eukaryota > Metazoa > Priapulida > Priapulimorpha > Priapulimorphida > Priapulidae > Priapulus > Priapulus caudatus. The sequence goes on from NW_014583307.1 coordinate 4,624, forward strand.
CAGTGAGAGGGAGAAGATAGAGAGAGGAGGAGAAAGGATGGAGGGAGAAAAGGGGAGGAGAGAGAGCGAGCGAGGGGGAGGAGAGAAGGGAGAGGAGAAAGGGAGAAAGAGTGAGAGATGACTGTTTGCACTAATATATAAAGGAGTATTTAATTTGAGAATCGATGTCAATACACTCGGATGAATGAAATAGCGTGACAAACACAACATGGTGGGAGAGTTACAATACTGCCAATAGCAGCAGCAGCGTCAAAATGTCACAAGAAAGGTGCTGCAGAGAAAGAGAAGGTGGGAGGAGAATGAGCGAGAGAGAGAGAGAGAGAGAGAGAGAAGAGTGAAGGGGAGAGAGAGAGAGAAAGCCGAAGAGAGAGGGAGAGGAGAAGAGAGAGAGAGAGAGAGAGAGAGAGAGGGAAGAGAAGAGAGAGAAAGAGAGAGAGCGATATGAATAATGCACTGCTGAGCATTTCCTGTTCGCAATGCATCTCTCTTGCTCTTTCGATTTAAATACTTCTAGCACCGAGAAAGGGTAGAAGAGGGAGAGAGGGGTGAACGAGCGGGAGAGTGAGAGGGTGAGTAGAGAGTAGAGAAAGACATTGAGAAGGAGGCGCGTGTACGCGGTCACTTAAGTCGAGGCCGTTAAACAAGGCGACAAGTGTCGGCGGCACCGGTCACACTGTGTTCTACGGGCGTCAGCTGCGACGATTACCTGGTCATTTGAGTAATTAGCGGTGCAAGCATGGCCGACAGAATGCTGGCGAGCGGCGTGTGTGACGGCACCCGCTGCTACAGAACATCTGTCACTGCGCTCTCTCTTTATTCCTCTCTCATCTCTCACTCTCAGTCCTGAGACTTCTCAGCTCTCGAGGGAGGGAGAAGGTTGATATTGCTGAAGGGATCCTTCAGTTATTCCGCATCCTCATTCTCCGTAAACAATTGCCAGTTCAAGTCCGGCCCGGCATCTAAGTAGTTAATGAGTGGATAAGTAATTAGTAATTAGTAATGAGTAATTAGTAATTAGTGGCGTAGTTAATGACTGGGGATTGGATATGTGAGCACGACGAAAATATATATAAACTTATTGAGCTAAGAAATGTAAGTTCCGTATGTACGTACTGTACCGTATATCACTGCGTGTATGTATTATAATAATATTAATAATAAAAATAGCGAGTAATAATGGGTACCATGTATTATGAATCATAATTATATTAATAGTATAATAATAATTAGATTAATTACCTGATAGACGTCTCTCTCGCTCTCTCTGTGTCTCTCGCCGATCACATATTATGATAAGGGTTTGATATGCTGGAAGATATTATATAGAGCCACGAGGAAAGACTCTATCTGTGGTGTGTACTGTGTATGTCGCCATGATCATGTAGTCGCGGACGTATATGTGCGTGCGTGCGTGCGTGCATGCGTGTGTGCGTGCGTGCGTGCGTGCGTACGTGCGTGCGTGCGTGCGTGCGTGCATGCGTGCGTGTAGAGAAATATTGCGAGAGAGACAGATAGAGTGTGTGTGTGTG